>NC_082701.1:36191543-36494671 GCF_949987515.2 Delphinus delphis
ATAATATGGTGTATCACATTGATTGATTTGCGTATATTGAAGAATCCCTGCATCCCTGGGATAAACCCCACTTGATCATGGTGTATGATCATTTTAATCTGCTCTTGGATTCTGTTTTTCAGTAGTTTGTTGAGGATTTTGCATCTCTGTTCATCAGTGATATTGGCCTGTAGTTTTATTTCTTTGTTACGTCTTTTTCTGGTTTTGGTACCAGGGTGATGGTGGCCTTGTACAATAAGTTTGGGAGTGTTCCACATTCTGCTATATTTTGGAAGAGTTTGAGAAGGATAGGTTTTAGCTCTTCTCTAAATGTTTGATAGAATTCGTCTGTGAAGCCATCTGGCTCTGGGCTTTTGTTTGTTGGAATTTTTTTTTAACATATTTATTGGGGTATAATTGCTTTATAATAGTGTGTTAGTTTCTGCTTTATAACAAAGTGAATCAGTTATACATATACATATGTTCCCATATCTCTTCCCTCTTGCATCTCCCTCCCTCCCACTCTCCCTATCCCACCACTGCCGGCAGTCACAAAGCACCAAGCTGATCTCGCTGTGCCATGCGGCTGCTTCTCACTAGCTATCTACCTTACGTTTGGTAGTGTATATACATCCATGCCTCTCTCTCACTTTGTAACACCTCGCCCTTCCCCCTCACCATATCCTCAAGTCCGTTCTCTAGTAGGTCTGTGTCTTTATTCCTGTCTTAACCCTAGGTTCTTCATGACATTTTTTGTTTATTCTTAAATTCCATACATATGTGTTAGCATACGGTATTTGTCTTTCTCTTTCTGACTTACTTTACTCTGTATGACAGACTCTAGGTCTATCTACCTCATTACAAATAGCTCAATTTTGTTTCTTTTTCTAGCTGAGTAATATTCCATTGTATATATGTGCCACATCTTTATCCATTCATCCAAAGATGGGCACTTAGGTTGTTTCCATTTTCAGGCTATTGTAAATAGAGCTACAATGAACATTTTGGTACATGACTCTTTTTGAATTATGGTTTTCTCAGGGTATATGCCCAGTAGTGAGATTGCTGGGTCATATGGTAGTTCTATTTGTAGTTTTTTAAGGAACCTCCATATTGTTCTCCATAGTGGCTGTACCAATTCACATTCTCACCAGCAGTGCAAGGGTGTTCCCTTTTCTCCACACCCTCTCCAGCTTTATTGTTTCTAGATTTTTTGATGATGGCCATTCTGACTGGTGTGAGATGATATCTCATTGTAGTTTTGATTTGCATTTCTCTAATGATTAATGATGCTGAGCATTCTTTCATGTGTTTGTTGGCAGTCTGTATATCTTCTTTGGAGAAATGTCTATTTAGGTCTTCTGCCCTTTTTTGGATTGGGTTGTTTGTTTTTTTGTTATTGAGCTGCATGAGCTGTTTGTAAATTTTGGAAATTAATCCTTTGTCAGTTGCTTCATTTGCAAATATTTTCTCCCATTCTGAGGGTTGTCTTTTGGCCTTGCTTATGGTTTCCTTTGCTGTGCAAAAGCTTTGAAGTTTCATTAGATCCCATTGGTTTAATTTTGTTTTTATTTCCATTTATCTAGGAGGTGAATCAAAAAGGATCTTGCTGTGATTTATGTCATGGAGTGTTCTGCCTATGTTTTCCTCTAAGCGTTTGATAGTTTCTGGCCTTACATTTAGGTCTTTAATCCATTTTGAGCTTATTTTTGTGTATGGTGTTGGGAGTGATATAATCTCATACTTTTACATGTACCTGTCCAGTTTTCCCAGCACCACTTATTGAAGAGGCTGTCCTTTCTCCACTGTACATTCCTCCCTCCTTTATCAAACATAAGGTTACCATATGTGCATGGGTTTATCTCTGAGATTTTTATCCTGTTCCATTGATCTATCTTTCTGCTTTTGTGCCAGTACCATACTGTCTGATTACTGTAGCTTTGTAGTATACTCTGAAGTAAGGTAGCCTGATTCCTCCAGCTCCATTTTTCATTCTCAAGATTGCCTTGGCTATTTGGGGTCTTTTGTGTTTCCACACAAATTGAGAAATTTTTTGTTCTAAGTTCTGTGAAAAATGACAGTGGTAGTTTGATAGGGATTGCATTGAATCTGTAGATTGCTTTGGGTAGTAGAGTCATTTTCACAATGTTGATTCTTCCAATCCAAGAACATGGTATATCTCTCCATCTATTTGTATAAACTTTAATTTCTTTCATCAGTGTCTTATAATTTGGTGCATACAGGTCTTTTGTCTCCTTAGGTAGGTTTATTCCTAGATATTTTATTCTTATCCTTGCAATGGTAAATGGGAGTGTTTTCTTGATGTCACTTTCAGATTTTTCATCATTAGTGTATAGGAATGCCAGAGATTTCTGGGCATTAATTTTGTATCCTGCAACTTTACCTAATTCATTGATTAACTCTAGTAGTTTTCTGGTAGCATCTTTAGGATTCTCTATGTATAGTATCATGTCATCTGCAAATAGTGACAGCTTTACTTCTTCTTTTCCGATTTGGATTCCCTTTATTTCCTTTTCTTCTCTGATTGCAGTTGCTAAAACTTCCAAAACTATGTTGAATAAGAGCGGTGAGAGTGGGCAACCTTTTCTTGCTCCTGATCTTAGTGGAAATGCTTTCAGTTTTTCACCATTAAGGATGATGTTGACTATGAGTTTGTCACATATGGCCTTTATATGTTGAGAAAAGTTCCCTCTATGCCTACTTTCTGCAGGGTTTTTATCATAAATGGGTGTTGAATTTTGTTAAAAGATTTCTCTGCCTCTATTGAGATGATCATATGGTTTTTCTCCTTCAATTTGTTAATATGGTTTATCACATTGATTTGCATATATTGAAGAATCCTTGCATTCCTGGAATAAACCCCGCTTGATCTTGGTGTATGATCCTTTTAATGTGCTGTGAATTCTGTTTCCTAGTATTTTGTTGAGGATTTTTGCATTTATGTTTATCAGTGATATTGGCCTAGAGTTTTCTTTCTTTGTGATATCCTTGTCTGGTTTTGGTATCAAGGTGATTGTGGCCTCATAGAATGGATTTGGGAGTGTTCCTCCCTCTGCTATATTTTGGAAGAGTTTGAGTAGAATAGATGTTAGCTCTTCTCTAAATGTTTGATAGAATTCGCCTGTGAAGCCATCTGGTCCTGGGTTTTTGTTTGTTGGAAGATTTTTAATCACAGTTTCAATTTTAGTGTTTGTGATTGGTCTGTTCATATTTTCTATTTCTTCCTGATTCAGTCTTGGCAGGATGTGCATTTCTAAGAATTTGTCCATTTCTTCCAGGTTGTCCATTTTAATGACATAGAGTTGCTTGCAGTAATGTCACATAATCTTTTGTATTTCTGCAGTGTCAGTTGTTACTTTTCCTTTTTCATTTTTAATTCTATTGATTTGAGTCTTCTCCCTTTTTTTTTTTTTTGATGAGTCTGGCTAATGGTTTATCTATTTTGTTTATCTTCTCAAAGAACCAGCTTTTAGTTTTATTGATATTTGCTATCATTTCCTTCATTTCTTTTTCATGTATTTCTGATCTGATCTTCACGATTTCTTTTCTTCTTCTAACTTTGGGTTTTTTTTGTTCTTCCTTGTCTAATTGCTTTAGGTGCAAGGTTCGGTTGTTTATTTGAGATGTTTCCTGTTTCTTAAGGTGGGCTTGTATTGCTATAAACTTCCCTCCTAGAAGTGCTTTTGCTGCATCCCATTTGTTTTGGGTTGTCATGTCTCCATTGTCATTTTTTTCTAGGTATTATTTTATTTCCTCTTTGATTTCTTCAGTGATCACTTCGTTATTAAGTAGTGTATTGTTTAGCCTCCAAGTGTTTGTATTTTTTATAGATCTTTTCCTGTAATTGATATCTAGTATCATAGCATTGTGGTCGGAAAAGACACTTGATAAAATTTCAATTTTCTTAAATTTACCAAAACTTGATTTGTGACCCAAGATATGATCTATCCTGGAGAATGTTCCATGAGCACTAGAGAAAAATGTGTATTCTGTTGTTTTAGGATGGAGTGTCCTATAAATATCAATTAAGTCCATCTTGTTTAATGTATCATTTAAAGCTTATGTTTCCTTATATATTTACATTTCGGATGATCTGTCCATTGGTGAAAGTGGGGTGTTAAATTCCCCTATTATTTATGTGTTACTGTCGATTTCCCCTTTTATGGCTGTTAGTATTTGCCTTATGTATTGAGGTGATCCTATGTTGGCCACATAAATATTTACAATTTTTATATCTTCTTCTTGGATCGATCCCTTGATCATTATGTAGTGTCCTTCTTTGTCTCCTGTAATAGTCTTTATTTTAAAGTCTATTTTGTCTGATATGAGAATTGCTACTCCAGCTTTCTTTTGGTTTCCATTTGCATGGAATATCTTTTTCCATCCCCTCACTTTCAGTCTGTATGTGTCTCTAGGTCTGAAGTGGGTTTCTTGTAGGCAGCATATATATGGGTCTTGTTTTTGTATCCATTCAGTCAATCTGTGTCTTTTGGTGGGAGCATTTAGTCCATTTACATTCAACGTAATTATCGATATGTATGTTCCTATTCCCATTTTCTAAATTGTTTTGGGTTCGTTATTGTAAGTTTTTTCCTTCTCTTGTGTTTCTTGCCTAGAGAAGTTCCTTTAGCATTTGTTGTAAAGCTGGTTTGGTGGTGCTGAACTCTCTCATCTTTTGCTTGTCTGTAAAGGTTTTAATTTCTTCACCAAATCTGACTGAGATCCTTGCTGGGTAGAGTAATCTTGGTTGCAGGTTTCTCTCCTTCATCACTTTAAGTGTGTCCTGCCACTCCCTTCTGGCTTGCAGAGTTTCTGCTGAAAGACCAGCTGTTAACCTTATGGGGATTCCCTTGTGTGTTATTTGTTGTTTTTCCCTTGCTGCTTTTAATATGCTTTCTTTGTATTTAATTTTTGACAGTTTGATTAATATATGTCTTGGCATATATCTCCTTGGATTTATCCTGTATTGGACTCTCTGTGCTTCTTGGACTTGATTAACTATTTCCTTTCCCATATTAGGGAAGTTTTCAACTATAATCTCTTCAAATATTTTCTCACTCCCTTTCTTTTTCTCTTCTTCTTCTGGAACCCCTATAATTCGAATGTTGGTGCGTTTAATGTTGTCCCAGAGGTCTCTGAGACTGTCCTCAGTTCTTTTCATTCTTTTTTCTTTATTCTGCTCTGCAGTAGTTATTTCCACTATTTTATCTTCCAGGTCACTTATCCGTTCTTCTGCCTCAGTTATGCTGCTATTGATCCCATCTAGAGTACTTTTAATTTCATTTATTGTGTTGTTCATCATTGCTTGTTTCATCTTTATTTCTTCTAGGTCCTTGTTAACTGTTTCTTGCATTTTGTCCATTCTATTTCCAAGATTTCTGATCATCCTTACTATCATTATTCTGAATTCTTTTTCAGGTAAGCTGCCTATTTCCTCTTCATTTGTTAGGTCTGGTGCATTTTTATCTTGCTCCTTTATCTGCTGTGTGTTTTTCTGTCTTCTCATTTTGCTTATCTTACTGTGTTTGGGGTCTCCTTTTTGCAGGCTGCATGTTCATAGTTCCCGTTGTGTTTGGTCTGTCCCCAGTGGCTAAGGTTGGTTCAGTGGGTTGTGTAGGCTTCCTGGTGGAGGGGACTAGTGCCTGTGTTCTGGTGGATGAGGCTGGATCTTGTCTCTCTGGTGGGCAGGTTCACGTCTGGTGGTGTGTTTTGGGGTGTCTGTGGAACTATTATGATTTTAGATAGCCTCTCTGCTAATGGGTGGGGTTGTGTTCCTGTTTTACTAGTTGTTTGTCATAGAGTGTCCAGCACTGTAGCTTGCTGGTCATTGAGTGAAGTTGGGTGCTGGCATTGAGATGGAGATCTCTGGGTGATTTTCACCATTTGATATTATGTGGAGCTGGGACGTCTCTTGTGGACCAGTGTCCTGAAGTTGGCTCTCCCACCTCAGAGGCACAGCACTGACTCCTGGCTGCAGCACCGAGGGCCTTTCCTCTACATGGCTCAGAATAAAAGGGAGAAAAAGTAGAGAGAAAGAATTAGTAGAAGTAGGAAGAAAGAAAGTAAGAAAGAAAGAAAGAAAGAAAGAAAAGAAGGAAGGAAGAAAGGAAGGAAGAAAGAAAGAAGGAAAGAAGGAAAGAAAAGAAGGAGGGAGGGAGGGAGGGACGATGGGAGGAAGGAAGAAAGGTGGGAAACAAGGATAAAAGAAAGAAAGAAGGAAAATAAAGTAAAATAAAATAGAGTAAAATATAATAAAGTTATTAATTTAAAATATAATTATAAAGAAAAAAATAATTAAAAGAAACGGAAGGATAGAACCTTAGGACAAATGGTGGAAGCAAAGCTTTATAGACAAAATCTCATACAGAAGCATACACATACACACTCACAAAAAGAGGAAAAGGGGAAAAAATCATAAATCTTGCTCTCAAAATCCACCTCCTCAATTTGGGATGATTCATTGTCTAAAGGAAGGAAGGAAGGAAGGAAAGAAAGAAAGAAAGAAAGAAAGAAAGAAAGAAAGAAAGAAAGAAAGAAAGAAAGAAAGAAAGAAAGAAGATAAAGTAAAATAGAGTTATTAAAATTAATTATTAAGAAAGAAAAAAATTAAAAACAAAAAAAAAACGGATGGATAGAACCCTAGGACAAATGGTGGAAGCAACGCTATACAGACAAAATCTCACACAGAAGCATACACATACACAATCACAAAAAGAGGAAAAGGGGAAAAAATCATAAATCTTGCTCTCAAAGTCCACCTCCTCAATTTGGGGTGATTTGTTGTCTATTCATGTATTCTACAGATGCAGGGTACATCAAGTTGATTGTGGAGATTTAATCTGCTGCTTCTGAGGCTGCTGGGAGAGATTTCCCTTTCTCTTCTTTGTTCTCACAGCTCACAGGGGCTCAGCTTTGGATTTGGCCCCGCCTCTGCGTGTAGGTCGCTGGAGGGCATCTGTTTTTTGCTCAGACAGGACGGGGTTAAAGAAGCCGCTGATTCAGGGGCTCTGGCTCACTCGGGCCAGGGGAAGGGAGGGGCATGGAGTGCGGGGTAAGCCTGGGGCAGCAGAGGCCAGGATGACGTTGCACCAGCCTGAGGTTCGCCGTGCGTTCTCCTGGGAGAGTTCTCCCTGGATCCCGGGAACCCGGCAGTGGCAGGCTGCACAGGCTCCCCGGAAGGGAGGTGTGGATAGTGACCTGTGCTCGCACACAGGCTTCTTGGCAGCGGCAACAGCAGCCTTAGCATTTCCTGCCCGTCTCTGGGGTCTGCGCTTTTAGCCGCAGCTCGTGTCCATGTCTGAAGCTCCTTTAAGCAGCGCTCTTAATCCCCTCTCCTTGTGCACCAGGGAACCAAGAGGGAAGAAAAAGTCTTTTGCCTCTTTGGCAGCTCCAGACCTTTTCCCCGACTCCCTCCTGGCTAGCCGTCGTGCACTAACCCCTTCAGGCTCTGTTCACACTGCCAACCCCAGTCCTCTCCATATGCTCCCACCAAAGCCGGAGCCTCAGCTCGCAGCCCCTCCCGCCCCGGCGGGTGAACAGACAAGCCTCTCAGGCTGGTGAGTGCTGGTTGGCACTGATCTTCTGTGCGGGAATCTCCCAGCTTTGCCCTCCGCACCCCTGTTGCTGCGCTCTCCTCTGCGGCTCCAAAGCTCCCCCCGCTCCGCCACCCGCAGTCTCTGCCCGCAAAGGGGTTTCCTAGTGTGTGGAAACCTTTCCTCCTTCACAGCTCCCTCCTACTGGTGCAGGTCCCATCCCTATTCTTTTGTCTCTATTTATTTTTTTTTTCTTTTGCCCTACCCAGGTACGTGGGGACTTTCTTGCCTTTTGGGAGGTCTGAGGTCTTCTGCCAGTGTTCAGTAGGTGTTCTGAAGGAGTTGTTCCACGTGTAGATGTATTTCTGGTGTATCTGTGGGGAGGTAGGTGATCTCCGCGTCTTACTCTTCTGCCATCTTCCCCTCGTCCCCCCTGTTGGAAGATTTCTAATCACAGTTTTAATTTAAGTGCTTGTGATTTGTCTGTTCATATTTTCTATTTCTTCCTGGTTCAGTCTCGGAAGGCTGTTCATTTCTAAGAATTTGCCCATTTCTTCCAAGTTGTCCATTTTATTGGCATATATTTGCTCGTAGTAATCTCTCATAATTCTTTGTATTTCTGCAGTGACAGTTGTTACTTCCCCTTTTTCATTCCTTGTTATATTAATTTGAGTCTTCTCTCTTTTTTTCTTCATTAGTCTGGCTAACAGTTTCTCAATTTTGTTTATCTTCTCAAAGAACCAGCTTTTAGTTTTATTGATCTTTGCTCTAGTTTCCTCTGTTTCTTTTTCATTTATTTCTGATCTGAGCTTTATGATTTCTTTCCTTCTGCTAACTTTGGAGAATTTTTTGTTCTTCTTTCTCTAATTTCTTTAGGTGTAAGGTTAGGTTGTTTATTTCAGATGTTTCTTCTCTCTTAAGGTAAGATTGTATTGCTATAAACTTCCTTCTTAGAACTGCTTTGCTGCACCCCAAGGTATTGGCTCATCTTGTTTTCATTGTCATTTGTATGTAGGTATTTTTTGATTTCCTCTTTGATTTCTTCATTGATCTCTTGGTTATTAAGTATTGTATTGTTTAGCCACCATGTGTTTGTATATTTTACAGATTTTTTCCTGTAATTGATATCTAGTCTCATAGTGTAGTGGTCAGAAAAGTTACTTGATATGATTTCAATTTTTTAAAATTTACCAAGGCTTGATTTGTGACCCAAGGTATGATCTATCCTGGAGAATGTTCTATGAGCACTTGAGAAGAAAGTGTATTCTGTTGTTTTTGGATGGACTGTCCTATAAGTATTAATTAAGTCCACTTTTTTAATGTATTATTTAAAGCTTGTGTTTCCTTATTTATTTTCATTTTGGATGATCTGTCCATTGTTGAAAATGGGGTGTCAAAGTCCCCCACTATGTTTGTGTTACTGTCAATTTCCCCTTTTATGGATGTTAGTATTTGTTTTATGTACTGAGGAGCTCCTATGTTGGGTTCATAAATATTTACAATTGTTATATCTCCTTCTTGGATTGATCCCTTGATCATTATGTAGTGTCCTTCTTTGTCTCTTTTAGTAGTCTGTTTTAAAGTGTATTTTGTCTGATATAAGAATTGCTACTCCAGCTTTCTTTTGATTTCCGTTTGCATGGAATATCTTTTTCCACCTCCTCACTTTCAGTCTTCATGTGTCCCGTTCTGAAGTGGGTCTCTTGTAGACAGAATATATATGAGTCTTGTTTTTGTATACATTCAGTGGGTCTATGTCTTTTGGTTGGAGTATTTAATCCATTTACATTTAAGGTAATTATTGATATGTATGCTCCTATTACCATTTTCTTAATTGTTTGGGGTTTGTTATTGTAGGTCTTTTCCCTCTCTTGTGTTTCCTGCCTAGAGAAGTTCCTTTAGCATTTGTTGTAAAGCTGGTTTGGTGGTGCTGAATTCTCTTAGCTTTTGCTTGTCTGTAAAGGTTTTAATTTCTCCATCAAATCTGAATGAGATCCTTGCTGGGTAGAGTAATCTTGGTTGTAGGTTTTTCCTTTCATCACTTTAATATGTCCTGCCACTCCCTTCCGGCTTGGCGTGTTTCTGCTGAAATATCATCTGTTAACCTTATTGGGATTCCCCTGTATGTTATTTATTGTTTTTCCCTGCTGCTTTTAATATATTTTCTTTCTATTTAATTTTTGATAGTTTGATAAGTATGTGTCTTGGCGTGTTTCTCCTTGGATATATCCCATGTGGGACTCTCTGTGCTTCCTGGACATAATTAACTATTTCCCCATATTTGGTAAGTTTTCAATTATAATCTCTTCCAATATTTTCTCAGCCCCTTTCTTTTTCTCTTCTTCTTCTGGGACCCCTATAATTCAAAAGTTGTTGTGTTTAATGATGTCCCATATGCTTCTGAGACTGTCCTCAATTCTTTCCTTTTTTTTTTTTTTTTTTTTTTTTTTTTTTTTTTTTTTTTACTTTATTCTGCTCTGCAGTAGTTATTTCCACTATTTTATCTTCCAGGTCACTTATCTGTTCTTTTGCTTCAGTTATTCTGCTATTGATCCCTTCTAGAGAATTTTTAATTTCATTTATTGTGTTGCTCATCACTGTTTGTTTGCTCTTTAGTACTTCTAGGTCCTTGTTAAACGTTTCTTGTATTTTCTCCCTTCTATTTCCAAGTTTATGGATCATCTTTATTATCATTATTCTGAATTCCTTTTCAGGTAGACTCCCTATTTCCTGTTCATTTGTTTGGTCTGGTGGGTTTTTACCTTGCTCCTTCATCTGCTGTGTGTTTCTCTGACTACTCATTTTGCTTAACTTGCCGTGTTTGGGGTCTGCTTTTTGCTGGCTGTTCGTTTGTAGTTCCCATTGTTTTTGGTGTCTGCCCCTAGGGTCTCAGGTTATTTCAGTGGGTTGTGTAGGCTTTCTGGTGGAGGGGTCTAGTGCCTGTGTTCTGGTGGTTGAGGCTGGATTTTGTCTATCTGGTGGGCAGGTTCTCTTCTAGTGTGTAATGGGGTGTCTGTGGCCTTATTATGATTTTAGGCAGCCTCTCTGCTAACGGCTGGGGTTGTGTTCCTCTCTTGCTAGTTGTTTGGCATAGGGTATCCAGCACTGGAGCTTGCTGGTCATTGAATGGAAATGAGTCTTGGTGTTGAGATGGAAATCTCTGGGAGATATTTGCCATTTGATATTATGTGGAACTGGGAGGTCTCTTGGGGACCAGTGTGCTGAAGTAGGCTCTCCCACCTCAGAGGCACAGCCCTGAAGCCTGGCTGGAGCACGAAGAGCCTATCATCAACACTGCTCAGAATAAAAGGGAGGAAGGAAAGAAAGAAAGAAACAATAAAATAAAGTTATTAAAATAAAAATAATATTTTAAAAAATATGTAAAAGTAATAAAACAAAAAAGAAAGGAAGAAAGAAGAGAGCAACCAAAGCATAAAACAAATACACCAATGATAACGGGTGCTAAAAACCATACCAAAAAAAAAAAACAAAAACAGACAGACAGAACCCTAGGACATAGGGTAAAAGCAAGCTATACAGACAAAATCACACACAGAAGCATACATATACACACTCAGAAATAGAGAAAAAGAGAAAATAAAAATAGGTATATCGTTTCTCCCAAAGGCCACCTCCTCAATTTGGGATGATTTGCTGTCTATTCAGGTATTCCACAGATATAGGGTACATCAGGTTGATTGTAGAGATTTAATCCACTGCTCCTGAGACTGCTGGGAGAGATTTCCCTTTCCATTGTTTATTCGCACACCTCCTGTGGTTCAGCTTTAGAGTTGGTCTTGCCCCTGCATGTAGTTCGCCTAAGGGCGTCTGTTCTTCGCTCAGACAGGACGGGGTTAATGGAGCAGCTGACTTGGGGGTTCTGGCTCACTCAGGCCAGGGGGAGGGAGAAGTACAGAGTTCAGGGTGAGTCTGCAGTGGCAGAGGCTGGCGTGACGTTGCTCCAGCCTGAGCTGCACCAGTGTTCTCCCGGGGAATTTGTCCCTGGATCATGGGACCCAGGCAGTGGCACGCTGCACAGGCTCATGGGAGAGGCTGTGTGGACAGTGACCTGTGCTTGAACACAGGTTTCTTGGTGGCTGCAGCAGCGAATTTAACGTCTCATGCCCGTCTCTGGTGTCCATGCTGATAGCCGTGGCTCGCGCCCATCTCTGGATCTCATTTAAGCGGCACTCTTAATTCCCTCTCCCTGCACACCAGGAAACAAAGAGGGAAGAAAAAGTCTCTTGCCTCTTTGGCAGCTCCAGACTTTTTCCCGGACTCCCTCCCAGCTAGCTGTGGTGCATAGCCTGCTTCAGGCTGTGTTCATGCAGCCAACGCTAGTCCTCTCCCTGGGATCCGATTTCCGAAGTCCAAGCCTCAGCTCCCAGCTCCCATTCGCCCCGGCGGGTGAGCAGACAAACCTCTCGGGGTGGGGAGTGCTGGTCGGCACTGAACCTCTGTGCAGGAACCTCTCCACTTTGCCCTCTTCACCCTTGTTGCTGCGCTCTCCTCCATGGCTCTGAAGCTTCCCCTCTCCACCACCCCCAGTCTCTGCCCACGAAGGGGCTTTCTAATGTGTGGAAATCTTTCCTCCTTCACAGTTCCATCCCACTGTTGCAGGTCCCATCCCTACTCTTTTGTCTCTGTTTTTTTCTTTTTTCTTTTGCCCTACCCAAGTAAGTGGGGAGTTTCTTGCCTTTTGGGAAGTCTGAGGTCTTCTGCCAGTGTTCAGTAGGTGTTCTGTGGGAGTTGTTCCACATGTAGATGTATTTCTGATGCATTTGTGGGGAGGAAGATGATCTCCATGTCTTACTCTTCTGCCATCTTGAAGCTCCTCCTGGCCATCTCATTTAAATTTTATCTTCTTAATAATTCTATACTGGGGACGAGCTTCAAGATGGTGGAAGAGCAAGATGTGGAGATCACCTTCCTCCCCACATATATATCAGAAATACATCTACATGTGGAACAACCACTACTGAACATATACTGAATGCTGGCAGAACTCAGACCTCGCAAAAAGCAAGAAACTCCCCACGTACCTGGGTAGGGCAAAATAAAAAACAAAAAACAGACAAAAGTATAAGGATGAGACTGCACCAGTGGGATGGAGCTGTGAAGGAGGAAAGGTTTCCACACACTAGGAAGCCCCTTCGTGGGCAGAGACTGTGGGTGGCAGAGAGAGGAAAGTTCAGAGCCATGGAGGAGAGCACAGCAACAGGGGTGCAGAGGGCAAAGCAGAGAGTTTTTCACACAGAGGATCAGTGCCAGCCAGCACTCACCAGCCTGAGAGGCTTGTCTGCTCACCCATCGGAGAGGATTGGGGCTGGGAGGTGAGGCTTGGGCTTCGGAAGTCAGATCCCAGGGATAGGACTGGGGTTGGCTGCGTGAACACAGCCTGAAGGGGGCTAGTGTGCCACAGCTAGCCGGGAGTGTGTCTGGGAAAAAGTCTGGAACTGCTGAAGTGGCAAGAGACTTTTTCTTGCCTCTTTGTTTTGTGGTGCACAAGGAGAGGTGATTAAGAGTGCTGCCTAAATGAGCTCCAGAGATGGGTGTGAGCCACAGCTATCAGGGCGGATACCAGAGACGGGCGTGAGATGCAAAGGCAGCTGCTTAAGCCACCAAGAAGCCTATGTGCAAGCACAGGTCAGTATCCACACCTCTTCTCCTGGGAGCCTGTGCAACCAGCCACTTCCAGGATCACATTATCCAGGGACAATCTTCCTGGGAGAGTACATGGTGCACCTCAGGCTGTTGCAACTTCACGCCAGCCTCTGCCACCCGGAGCCTTTCCCAGCCCCACATTCCATAACCCTCCCTCTCCCCCCGCTGAGTGAGACAGAGACCCCTAATCAGCTGCTACTTTAACCCGGTCCTGTCTCAGTTGGGAACAGACGCCCTGAGGTGACCAACATGAAAAAGTGGGGCCAAATCCAAAGCTGAACCATGGGAGCTGTGCAAACAGAGAAAAGAATGGGAAATCTCTCCCAGCAGCCTGAGGAGCAGTGGATTAGATCACCACGATCAACTTGAGGTATGCTGCATCTGTGGAATACCTGAATAGATAATGAATCTTCCCAAATTGAGGAGGTGGACTTTGGGAGCAAAGATATATATTTTTTTTCTTTTTTCTCTTTTTTGACTGTGTATTTGTATGCTTCTGTGTTTAATTATGTCTGTATAGCTTTGCTTTTACCATTTGTCCTAGGGTTTTGTCTGTCTATCTTTTTTTTTTTTAATAAAGGTTTTAGCGTTTGTTATCATTGGTGGATGTGTCTTTTGTTTTGGTTGCTCTCTTCTTTGCTTTTTTCTTTTAATTACTTTTTAAAATTTTAAAAAATTTTTAATAAATATTTTTTATTTCAATAACTTTATTCTATTTTATTTTATTATTTTGACTTTCTTTCCTTTTTTCTCCCTTTTATTCTGAGCCATGTGGACAACAGGCTCTTAGTGCTGTGGTCGGGTACCATGCCTGTGCCTCTGAGGTGGGAGAACCAAGTTCAGGACATTGGTCCAACAAAGACCTCCCAACTCCAAAGACCTCCCAACCTCCCACCAAGTAATATAAAATGGCAAAAATCTCCCAGTGATCTCCATCTCAATGCCAAGGCCCAGCTCCACTCAATGACCAGAAAGCTACAGTGATCAACATTCTATGCAAAACAACTAGCAAAACAGGAGCACAACCCCACCCAGTAGCAGAGAGGCTGCCTAAAATCATAATAAGGTCACAGACACCCCAAAACACACCACCAGACGTGGACCTGCCCACCAGAAAGACAAGATCGAGCCTCATCCACCAGAACACAGGCATTAGTCCCCTCCACCAGGAAGCCTACACAACCCACTGAACCAACTTTAGCCACTGGGGACAGACACCAAAAAAACCCGGGAACTACAAACCTGCAGCCTGTGAAAAGGAGACCCCAAACACAGTAACTTAAGCAAACTGAGAAGACAGAGAAACACACAGCAGATGAAGGAGGAAGGTAAAAACCAACCAGACCAAACAAATGAAGAGGAAATAGGCAGTCTACCTGAAAAAGAATTCAGAATAATGAGAGTAAAGATGATTCAAAATCTTGGAAATAGAAGGGAAAAAATACAAGAAATGTTTATCAGGGAACTAGAGGAACTAAAGAACAAGCAAACAATGATGAACAACAAAATAAATGAAGTTAAAAATTCTCTAGAAGGAATCAAAAGTGGAATAACTGAGGCAGAAGAACGTGTAAGTGACATAGAAGATAAAATACTGGAAATAACTACTTCAGAGCATAATAAAGAAAAAAGAATGAAAATAATTGAGAACAGTTGCAGAGATCTCTGGGACAACATTAAACACACCAACATTAGAATTATAGGGGACCCAGAAGAAGAAGAGAAAAAGAAAGGGACTGAGAAAATATTTAACGAGATTATGGTTGAAAACTTCCTTAATATGGGAAAGGAAATAATTAATAATGTCCAGGAAGCACAGAGAGTCATATACAAGATATATCCAAGGAGAGACATGCCAAGACACATATTAATCAACTATCAAAAATTACATACAAAGAAAAAATATTAAAAGCAGCAATTAAAAATATTAAAAGGGGAATGGAAAAAATAACATACAAGGGTATCCCCAATAAGTTAACAGCTGATCTTTCAGCAGAAGCTCTGCAAACCAGAAGGGAGTGGCAGGACATATTTAAACTTATGAAAGGGAAAAACCTACAACCAAGATTACTCTACCCAGCAAGGATCTCAGTCAGATTTGACCGAGAAATTAAAACCTTTACAGACAAGCAAAATCTAAGAGAATTCAAGACCATCATACCAGCTTTTCAACAAATGATAAAGGGATTTCTCAGGCAGGAAACACAAGAAAAGGAAAAGACCTACAATAACGAACCAAAAAAATTAAGAAAATGGGAACAGGAACATGCATATCAATAATTACCTGAAATGTAAATGCATTAAAGTCTCCAATGAAAGATGTAGACTGGCTGAATGGATACAGAAACAAGACCCATATATATGCTGTCTGCAAGAGACCCACTTCAGACCTAAGGACACATACAGACTGAAAGTGAGGGGATGGAAAAAGATATTCCATGCAAATGCAAATCAAAAGAGAGCTGGAGTAGCATTTCTTATATCACACAAAACAAACTTTAAACAAAGATTATTACAAGAGAGGACGAAGGGAAGATGGCAGAAGATTAAGACACAGAGATCACCTTCCTCCCCACAGATACACCAGAAATACATCTACACATGGAACAACTACTACAGAACACCTACTGAATGCTGACAGAAGACCTCAGACCTCCCAAAAGGCAAGAAGCTCCCCACGTACCTGGGTAGGGCAAAAGAAATAAAGAATAAACAGAGACAAAAGGATAGGGAAGGGACCTGCACCAGTGGGAGGGAGCTGTGAAGGAGGAAAGGTTTCTACACACTAGGAAGCCCCTTCATGGGCGGAGACTGCGGGTTGTGGAGGGGGAAAGCTTTGGAGCCGCGGAGGAGAGCACAGCAACAGGGGATCGGAGGGCAATTTGGAGAGATACCCACACAGAAGATCGGTGCCGACCTGAACTCACCAGCCCAAGAGGCTTCTCTGCTCACCTGCCGGGGCAGGCGGGGCTGGGAGCTGAGGCTCGGGCTTTAGTCGGAGCGCAGAGAGAGGACTGGGGTTGGCAGCATAAACACAGCCTGCAGGGTGTTAGTGCAACACGGCTAGCCGGGAGGGAGTCCGGGGGGAAAAGTCTGGACCTGCCAAAGAGGCAAAAGACTTTTTCATCCCTCTTTGTTCCCTGGTGTGCGAGGAGAGGGGATTAAGAAAGCTGCTTAAAGGAGCGCCACAGATGGGTGCGAGGCACGGCTAAAAGTGCGGACCACAGAGACGGGCATGAGACACTAAGGCTGCTGCTGCTGCCACCAAGAAGCTTGTGTATGAGCACAGGTCACTATCCACACCCCCCTTCCGGGTAGCCTGTGCAGCCCTCCACTGCTACAGGATCCAGGGACAACTTCCCTGGGAGAACGCACGGTGCGCCTCAGGCTGGTGCAACGTCACGCTGGCCTCGGCCACCGCAGGATCACCCCGTACTCTGTGCCCCTCCCTCCCCCCCGGCCTGAGTGAGCCAGAGTCCCCGAAGCTGCTGCTCCTTTAACCCCATCCTGTCTGAGCGAAGAAGGGATGTCCTCCAGTGACCTACACACAGAGGCAGGACCAAATCCAAAGATGAGCCCCTGGGAGCTGTGAGAACAAAGAAGAGAAAGGGAAATCTATCCCAACAGCCTCAGAAGCAGCAGATTAAATCTCCACAATAAACTTGATGTATGCTGCAACTGTGGAATACGTGAATAGACAACGAATCATTCCAAATTGAGGAGGTGGACTTTGAGAGCAAGATTTATGATTTTTCCCCCTTTTCCTTTTTTTGTGAGTGTGTATGTATATGCTTCTGTGTGAGATTTTGTCTCTATAGCTTTGCTTCCACCATTTGTCCTAAGATCTATCCATCCATTTTTCTTTGTTTTTTTAAAAATTTTTTTCTTAATAATTGTTTTTATTTTAATAACTTTATTATATTCTTTCTTACTTTATTTTATTTTACTTTATCTTCTTTCTTTCTTTTTTTCTTCCTTCCCTCCTTCCTTCCTTCTTTCCTCCCTCCCTCCTTCTCTCCCTCCTTTCTTCCTTCCTTTCTTTCTTTCTTTCTCTTTCTTTCTTTCTTTTTTCTTCCTTCCTTCCTTCCTTCTTTCCCCCTCCCTCCTTCTCTCCCTCCTTTCTTCCTTCCTTTCTTTCTTTCTTTCTTTCTTTCTTTCTTTCTTTCTTTCTTTCTTTCTTTCTTTCTACTTCTACTAATTCTTTCTTTCTACTTTTTCTCCCTTTTATTCTGAGCCGTGTGAATTAAAGGCTCTTGGTACTGCAGCCAAGAGTCAGTGCTGTGCCTCTGAGGTGGGAGAGCCAACTTCAGGACACTGGTCAACAAGAGACCTCCTGGTCAACCTAAGATATATCCTGGTCAACCTAAGATATACCGATATATCCTTGTAAATGAGTTTAGCTACACACTCCCCTGACACTGTCTAGTAACTCCATCAAACATTTATTATTTACTATGATTTCCTTTTCTAATTCAGTCATTCAATACAAATACATGCACGCATGCAGTAGTTAGGATAACTGGAATTTTTTTAATGTAAATTTACTGATATAACTACCACCCATGTAAACTTCTCAGTCTTTCAGAGATAACATGGAATCCACCTAAATGTATTTTCCCTTTACCATGTATGGCAGCAAAGAAAACCAGTTCTGGCTGTTGTTTTCTCTTAACATCCCTTTATATGCTTCTCATCTGCACTTCTTCACCAGAGGCCAGTAAATGATAAATAAGAAGATCCATGCCAGTGATTGGCATCAATTTACAGTTAAAGTTTCATTGTTTCTCTAACATATCAATAGATCATTAATTGAGAATATGGGAATATAGCCTTCTAATGCAGTTCTCAGGGAAAAAGGTAATAAAGCTGGTTAAGCAGAATGATCAGTACATCACCAAGATTACAAAGTAGGAGACCCCATCATCCCTCCATCTCCCCACAAAGATCACCAATATTTGATCCCCCAAAACACTCTGCCTTTGGAGATCTCAGGAGTCCACTTTAAAAACTTAAGCAACACAAAATTAACTTTAAATAGATTATAACTTAAACACAAGGCCTGAATTTGTAAAACTTCTAGAAGAAAACAGGAAGAAATCTTGATATTGGTCTTAGAAATGATTTATCAGTTGTGACACCAAAATTTCAAGCAACAAAAGCAAAAATAAATAAGTGGGGCTACATCTAACTAAAAAGCTTCTACACAGCAAATGAAACAATCAACAAAATGAAAAGGCAAACTATGGAATGGGAGATAATATTTGCAAACCATATATCAGGTAAAGTGTTAATATCCAAAATATATATAGAACTCATACATTTCAATGGCAAAATAACAATTTGATTAAAAATGAGCAAGTGAACTGAATAGAGTCTTTTACAAAGAAAATATACAAATGGCCAAGACGTATATGAAGCAGTGTTTAACATCACTAATCATCAGGGAAATGTAACTCAAAACAACAATTAGATAGTACCTCACACCTGGTAGAATGTGGTTTATCAAAAAGATTAGAAATAACAAACTTTGACAAAGATGTTAAGATAAGGGTACCTTTGTGCACTTTTGGTAGGAATGTAAATTAATTCAACCATTATGGAAAAGAGTATGGAGTTCCTCAAAAAGTTAAGAGTAAAACTAGCATATGATCTAGCAATCCCACTTTTGGGTATATATCCAAAGGAAACAAAATCACTGTTGTGAAGAGCTAGCTACACTTCCATGTTTATTCAGCATTATTCACAATAGCCAAGACATGGAAACAACCTAAATGTTAGTCTATGGATGAATTAAAGGGAGATTTGAAACTGTAATATTATTCAGCAATAAAAAAAAAAAAAAGAAAAAGAAATCCTGCCCTTGGTGATACCATGAATGGATCTTGAGAGCATTATGCTAAGTGAAATAAGTCAGACAAAGAAATACATATACTGTATAATATCACTTGCATGTGGAATCTAAAAAAAGCCAAACTCATAGAAACAGAGAGTAGAATGGTGACTATCAGAGGCTTGAGAGATGAGGGAAATAGAAAGATACTGTTCAAAGGGTACAAACTTTCAGTTTTAGGATGAATAAGTTCTGGGGATGTACAGCATGGTGGCTATAGTTGACAATACTCGACAGTTGCTATGGAAGTGGAGCCTTAATGTTCTTACCATAACAACAATAACAATAAAATGACGATTATGTGAGGTGAAGGATGTTTTAAATAATCTTATTGTGGTATATACATTTTGCATTACATACATGTGTCAAATCATACACACCTTATTATATGCGACATATCTCATAAAGGTGGAATGAAAAAAGGAGTGATGATGTATTAGTAGCTTATCATGGCAATATCAGTTGCCTTCCTCCTAGCCCTATAACTTCCTCTTTGGCTCCTCTATATCATTATAGGGTTGTAAACTAGCAGAAAGTGTCTTTAAAATTGTGACTTTTAATAAGAATTTCAAACATATGAGTTAAGTTTTAGAGCTTTAAAATAAGTCACTATAAATGTGTTTTATTAAAAAATAAAATAGAAAAATCATGAGGAAACAGTGAAGAACTAGAAAACAATGTAGCAATCTAATCACACATTTGTTTCCCTTTAACTTGAGGTTTTGAACCATTAATTAACCTTAAAAATGAATGTGTACTGTATATAAATGTGTACGCAGTGCAGTGTTCTTAAGTGAACCAGTATTCTGACAGTAATAATTAATGAGTTAATAGCTGTGGCTATTTTAGGACAGTTTTAAAATATAATTTTGTGAAGAACATACAGGTTTACTGGTAAGTAGAAACTCATAAAATCTTAAATGAAGAAGGAAATTTAAAGAGCATATAATCCTTGGCAATACAAAAGCCTATCCTCAGTAAAATGGCAGTGCCTATCATGGTACTTGGCACCTACTTGGTGTTCAGTAGTTACTTGCCTAATATTTCCTTGCTGTGCTAGTAACATTGGATTATTACTACAATGATCTCATAGAACTTTCAAAAACACCTGAAGAGAGTCAGATCTGTTTTTGGTGAACTTTTGCCAGTTGGTGGAGATTGCTGCTTCCCTTACTATGAATTTTCACCCAGATATTTTAGAATTATTTCTAAAATTTATTCAGCCCTGATCATCAAAACAAACCAAGAAGTCTTTATGTTTTCTGCCAATTTTCCCTCTTTCACATGTCAATTAAAATTAGTTAGAAATATTTAAAACCCTCCCTTGGCACATCTTCCACCAGTCGTTCTTCTAAAATTTCTTGAACAAGTGGTTCATTCTCAGTCTCCAGTTTTTCATTGTCTCTCATGCCTTGTGCTCACAAGTAACATCCTCAACATAGCCAGTTATCAAAGTGATCTCTCTGAAATAAGCAGATTTTACATTTTTTTCTCTCCTTTAAAATGTCCTCTTTTGAAACCTCATTACTTTGTAATGTTTACTTTAATAAAGCATCTTAAAAACCACCTTCCTTGTATTATAAAGAATTTTTAAAAATAAGTATGCCTTATGATTTCCGCATTGTTTCTCCCTTACATTTGATGCTGTCTTGCACATCACATAGCCTCTTTCAGAGCTCTCAAACACCCACACACTCACACTACCTTTTTCCTGGAAAAGGGTCAGATTTTTAGTTATAAGTAATTATGAAGACTTTTCTTCAGCAAAGATTCCCTGGGGCTGACAAATAGTCTTACAGCCCTAATTAAATTATTTTATGGTAAATCTAATAACTATTCTTGTTTAGGTAAAAAACGTTTGGGATTTTTGCTTTTAAAAAACTTCAAAATAGGAGGAGAGTTCAACCAACCACAAGGACACATATATAGAGCATGATCTCATTCCTTAACAACTAGGTAGGATTTAAAAAAAAATGTCTTAATATCTAATTTAAGATAGCAGACAGTTTAATACATTTATCACTCATTAATAATATTGCTTTGAAATATAACAGAAGAAATACACAAATGAAATAAATCCATAACTCTGCTGTAAATTCAGAATGAGTCCCATCAACAAACTAAATGGTAGAGAACTTCTTGAACATAGAATGAAAATAAGGCCAAATGCATACCTGAGCTCCTTGAAATCCTATTTGAGTTAAAGAAGAGACCGTCAAAAAGGAGTGAATTGTTTTGCATAAGAATTCCAGAATAATTTAAAAATGAGAGGTAATGGGGCAGAAGAGAATCAACCATAGTGTAGTCAGCAAAGAAACTAATTAGAGAGATGGAAACAGTTGTATGAATCTTTTATTATCAGAAGTAACTTCTGTCACCACTATTTGCCCTCAGGATAAATCACAAATATAGCCAAACCAAATGAAAAACAAACTGAAAAAGTAGCCTGAGATTCCTAAGGATACTTAAAATTATGAAAGCACACACATAGAGAAGACAATCTACCCACATTTGTATACATTCAACTGACCAACTACTTGTTGATCTCACTTCTGAGGTTTGAATTTAGCTCTTTCATGGATACCGTGAGAAATCTTTTTAGTGTGTGTTTCAGAGTAGTTTTCTGTCGCTTGGATCTTTAAGAACAGTTGCTCAGGGATATATATATGTATATGGAATTTTATACTGGGTTGACATTATGCAGAGGTGGTGAGACAATTTCTCCTGCCCACCCAGATTCCCAGATGGGAAATTATCAGCAGAGACAATAAATGATTTAACTGATCATGTAATTAGATGGATCCATATACACACTGAGGATGAAGTGTGGGAAATAAATAACAATGGATTCTATGAAATGCTGAACTTTCATTTTATTTTACATCACAACTAAGTCTGCTATGTTGCCTAAATTCATTTCAATATTTTAAGACCTTTATCAGGAAAGAGTAACACCCCAACTATTGGAAGAAGACTGGAAGGATCCACAGAATTTAGCAAGCCACTGAATGGCCCAATGACACTGAAATATCACTCAGAGTTAGTAAAGTTAACAATTGTCCCCATCTGCTATCACTCATTGTTTCTCAAAATATAATTGTAATTAAACACAACATGATCTGAAGGACTGAATGAAGACATGAGTGAAGAAGAAAAAAGATGTATTTAGAATAAATGAGAGAAATTTATCAATATATTCTCTAATAATTTGGGTTAAATATGTGGACTTAGATTTTATGGGCACAAATCTAAGACAGAATGAAATAATTTGGGGTTGGGCTGAATTGATGTATGTGCAATCACCAGAGGTTCTGTATTTCACATGCTTGTTGGAACCTCCTTAGTCATTAAAACACATTCCAAATTTGCAACACAATCAGAACCGAACAGTGACCAGAAAGCCTTTGAGTGACTGAGGGTGAAGGATCCAATAACTGTAGGCAATAAAAAAGCTGGATGAGATCTTTAAGAATACTTAACATCTCACCATGTCTGATGGTCAGTTTCAGACCCTTTCCTCTTGATCAAGTGAAACAATTGACCAAAATTTTTTAAATAGAGTTCTCCTGTTTGTCCTCTGTAGGCCTGGAACATCTATGAGACATTTGTAATTTCTGATTTCAGGTTGAGTGTAATGAATCTTAGGGTCTTGTTCCCAAGTGCTAACTGTTAAATGCCATTAACAAAGTGAGTACAGTCATTGTAAAGACAGCACTGTGGCATAAAAATCAGGGTTCAGTGAATAGTCTGACATCAAGAGATCTCTTGATAACCAATCAAGGATTCACCAGGGACAAAATCAACAATTCACAAGTCCCTAAGACAAAGGGCTCACTTGAGTTACCAGGCTGTGTAAGGAGCTCTTTGCTGGAAACTGCCCCTGGCCTGAAACCCCTTTTCTTGTCACTTTAGCAAAGCTACATTGTAACTAACTTTTAAACCAGGCACCCTCATGCTCTACTCATCTCCAGCTCAAGCATGCCTTTTAAATCTTTTAATCACACAATACCTTGCTTAACTTGTTGGTTCGTTCCACAGATCAAAGAAGTGGAAGTGAAGAATAAGTAATTAACAGATGACAAGGTTCTTCTTTAACTTCCCCTTCAGTAATCTGAACAAAGTGTGTGACCAAACTGTGTGAAGAACCTAACATCTAGAGGAAGATCACAAAGAGTCAATGAGCCTGCACACAAGCCTGCACACAGTGAGAAATGGTGACAACTCTGACCTCCTATCTCAATGATTAACTGAGATTACTTTCCTGTTTCTCTTTAAAAGTTTCATTACTGGGAAGAATTTTCAGAAGTGGTTTTGGGAAGATGCTGAGTCCACCATCTCCCCAGATATCCAGCATTCTAAATTAAAGGCATCTTTCGTTTCTACCATTTGTGAGTACTGATTTTGTAAGTGACAAGCAGTGGAACCCATGTTCAATAACAGCTGCAGACTCAGATCTCTGAAGAGACTGTCTTTTCTCCATTGTATATTCTTGCCTCCTTTGTCATAGATTAGGTGACCATAAGTGTGTGGGTTTATCTATGGCTTTCTTTCATGTTCCATTGATCTATAGTTCTGTTTTTGTGCCAGTACCATACTGTTTTGCTGACTGTAGCTTTGTAGTATAGTCTGAATACAGGGAGCCTGGTTCCTCCAGTTGTGGTTTTCTTTCTCAGGATTACTTTTGCTCTTTGGGGTCTTTTATGTTTCCATAAAAATTGTAAAATATTTTGTTGTAATTCTGTGAAAGATGCCATTCTTTGATGCCATTTTTAAAATGCCACAGTTTGATAGGGATTGCATACAATCTGTAAATTGCTTTGGGTAGTATAGTCATTTTCACAATATTGATTCTTCCAATCCAAGAACATTGTATATCTCTCCATCTGTTTGTGTCATTTTTTTTTCTTTCACCAGTATCTTATAGTTTTCTGAGTACAGTTCTTTTGCCTCCTTAGGTAGGTGCAGTCCTAGGTATTTTATTCTTTTTGATGCAATGGTGAATGGGGTTATTTCCTTAACTTCTCTTTCTGATCTTTCATTGTTAGTGTGTAGGAATGCAAAAGATTTTTGTGTATTAATTTTGTATCCTGCAACTTTACCAAATTCATTGATAAGCTCTGGTAGTTTTCTGGTAGCATATTTAAGATTTTCTCTGAATAGTATCATGACATCATGGTCATCTGCAAACAGTGGCAGTTTAATGATTTTCTAATCTGGACTCATTTTATTTCTTTTTCTCTTCTGATGGCCAGCTTCCAAAACTATTTTGAACAAAAATGATTAGAGGACATCCTCATCTGATCTTTCTGCATCTATTGAGATGATCATGTGTTTTTTATTCTTCAATTTGTTAATGTGGTGTATTACATTGACTGATTTGCATACATTGAAGAACCTTGCATCCCAGTGATAAATCCTATTGATCAGGGTGTATGATCCTTTTAATGTTGGATTTTTTTTCTAGTATAATGTTGAGGATTTTTGTGTCTACATTCATCATTGATATTGGCCTGTAATTTTCTTTTCTTGTGATATCTTTGTCTGGTTTTGGTATCAGGATGATTGTGGCCTTGTAGAGTGAGTTTTGGAGTGTTCCTTCCTCTGCAATTTTTTGGAAGTGTTTCAAGAGGGTAGGTGTTAACTTTTCTCTAAATGTTTAATATAATTTGACTGTGAAGCTATCTGGTCCTGGACTTTTGTTTGTTGGAGGATTTTAAATCAATTTCAATTTCAGTACTTGTGATTGGTCTGGTCATATTTTCTCTTTCTCCCTAGTTCAGTCTTGGAAGGTTATATCTTTCTTAGAGTTTGTCCATTTCTTCTAGGTTGTCAATTTTATTGGCATATAGTTGTTTGTAGTAGTCTCTTATGATCCATTGTATTTTTGCAGTGTCAGTTGTAACTTCCCCTTTTTCATTTTCAATTTTATTGATTTGAATCCTCTCCCTTTTTTTCTTGATGAGTCTAACTAAAGGTTTATCAATTTTGTTTATCTTCTAAAAGAACCAGTTTTTAGTTTCATTAAACTTTTCTATTGTTTTCTGTATTTCTGCTCTGATATTTATTATTTCTTTCCTTCTACTAACTTTTGGCTTTGTTTTTTCTTCTTTCCCTAGTTGCTTTATGTGTAAGAATCGGTTGTTTATTTGAGATATTTCTTGTTCCTTGGGGTAAGATTGTATTGCTATAAACTGCCCTCTTAGAACTGCTTTTGTTGTGTCCCATAGGTTTTGGATTGTTGTGTTTTCATTGTCTTTTTTCTCTAGATATTTTTTTGATTTCCTCTTTGATTATCTTCAGGGATCCATTGATTATTTAGTAACTTTTTTTTTTAGCCTCCATATGTTTATGTTTTTTACAGTGTTTTTTCCTGTAGTTGATTTCTAATCTCATAATGTTGTCATCAGAAAATATGCTTAATATGATTTCAATTTTCTTAAGTTTACCAAGACTTGATTTGTGATCCAAGATGTGATCCTGAAGAATATTCCATGTACACTTGAAAAGACAGTGTATTCTGCAGCTTTTGGATGGAATGCCCTATAAATATCAATTAAGTCTCCTGTTCTAATGTGTTATTTAAGGCTTATGTTCCTTATTTATTTTCTGTCTGGATGATCTATCCTTAGGTGTAAGTAGGGTGTTGAAGTCACCCACTATTATTGTATTATTCTCGATTTCCCTTTTTATGGCTGATAGCATTTGAATTATGTATTGAGCTTCTCCTATGTTTGGTACATATATCTTTACAATAGTTATGTCTTCCTCTTGGATTGGTCCCTTGATCATTATGTAGTGTCCTTCCTTTTCACTTGTAACAATCTTTATTTTAAAGTCTATTTCATCTGATATGAGTATTGTTACTCCAGCTTTCTTTTGATTTCCATTTGCATGTAATATCTTTTTCCATCCCCTCACTTTCAGTCTATATGTGTCCCTAGGTCAGAAGTGGGTCTCTTGTAGACTGCATGCATAGAGTTTTTGTTTTTGTATCCATTCAGCCAGTCTATGTCTTTTGGTTGGAGCATTTAATCCATTTACATTTAAGGTAATTATCAATATGTATGTTCCTATTGCCATTTTCTTAATAGTTTTGGGTTTGTTTTGTAGGTCTTTTTCTTGTTCTTCTCTTGTGTTTCCTGCCTAGAGATTTTCCTTTAGTATGTGTTGTAAAGCTGGTTTGCTGGTGCTGAATTCTCTTAGGTTTTGCTTGTCTGTAAAGCTTTTGATTTGTCTGTCAAATCTGAATGAGAGCCTTTCTGGGTAGAGTATTCTTGGTTGTAGGTTTTTCCCTTTCATCACGTTAAATATGGCATGCCATTCTCTTCTGGCCTGCAGAGTTTCTTCTCAAAAATCAGCTGATAACCTTATGGGGATTCCCTTGTATGTTATTTGTTGCTTTCTCTTTATGCTTTTAATATTTTTTCTTTGTATTTAATTTTCATTAGTTTGATTAATACATGTCTCATCATGTTTCTCCTTGGATTTATCTTGTATGGGACTCTCTGCACTTCCTGGACTTGGATGACTATTTCATTTCCCATGTTAGGGAATTTTTCAACTATAATATCTTCAAATATTTTCTCTGACACTTTCTCTTTCTCTTCTTCTTCTGAGACCTTTATAATTCAAATATAGGTGCATTAAATGATGTCTCAGAAGTCCCTCATTTCTTTTCATTCTTTTATCTTTATTCTGTTCTGTGACAGTGATTTCCACCATTCTGTCTTCCAGCTAACTTATCTGTTCTTCTGCCTCTGTTATTCTGCTATTGTTACCTTCTAGTGTATTTTTCATTTCATTTATTTTATTGTTCATCTGTTTGTTCTTTAGTTCTTCTAGGGCTTTGTTAAACCCTTCTTGTACTTTCTTGGTCTGTGCCTCCATTCTATTTCCAAGATCTTGCGTCATCTTTACTATCACTATTCTGAATTCTTTTTCAGGTAGATTGCCTATCTCATCTTCATTTAGTTGGTCTTGTAGGTTTTTACTTTGCTCCTTCGTCTGCAGCATATTCCTCTGTCATCTCATTTTGTCTAACTTACTGTGTTTGTGGTCTCCTTCCTGCAGGCTGCAGGGTCATAGTTCCTCTTACTTCTGGTGTTTGCCCCCTCGTGGGTGAGGTTGGTCCAGGGGTTTCTGTCAACTTCCTGGTGAGAGGGACTTGTGCCTGTGCTTTTGTAGGTGAA
This sequence comes from Delphinus delphis, assembly GCF_949987515.2. Taxonomy (NCBI): domain Eukaryota; kingdom Metazoa; phylum Chordata; class Mammalia; order Artiodactyla; family Delphinidae; genus Delphinus; species Delphinus delphis. The sequence continues at coordinate 36,218,819 of NC_082701.1, forward strand.
GCTGGGTCTTTTTTCCTCTGGTGAACAGGGCCATTTCAAAGGGTGTGTTTTGGGGTGTCTGTGAGCTTAGTGTGATGATAGGCAGCCTGTATACTGATGGGTGGGGCTGTGTTCCTGTACTGCTGGTTGTTTGAACTGAGGCTTCCAGCACTGGAGCTTGCAGGCTGTTGGATTGAGCCAGGTCTTGGTGCCAAGATGGGGACCTCTGGGAGACCTCATGTCAATTAATATTCCTTGGACCAGGAATTCTGTGGTGGTCTAGTGGCCAGGACTCAGCACTCCCACCATGAGGGCTCAGGTTTGATGGCCATCTGGTGAACCAAGACCTCAGAAGCCATGTGATGCAGTCAAGAAAAGAAAAAAAAAAGGAAAAGAAAACAGACAATGAAAACCAATTCAAACAATAAAACAAAACCAATGAAACAAAAGTAAACAAACAAAATATAAAGAAGACAAAAAGAAAACAACCAACGCAAGAAAAAAACCCAAAACTAAAACAAACAATAAAAACAAAACTAAAAAATACAAAAAACAAGAAAAACAAAGAAAACAAAAAATAGACACAGAAAATGACAACAAAGCAAGAAAAGGGAAACAGATAAAAAACAAGACATACAATAAAAGCAAAACCAAACAAAAATAAAAAACAGAAACACAAAAACACAAAGAAAACAACCAAACAAAAATACCAAAATACCACAAAAGCAATCAAAACAAAACTAACAAAAACAAAAAGAAAACAAAAAAATAAACACATAAATGACAACAACAAAATAAAACAAAACAAAACAAAAAACAAAAAAATGAAACCAGAAAAGAAAAAAAAAATTTAAAAAGCAAAAAAGACAACAAACCCAAACAAAAATAAACCAAAAAACTAAAAATAGACAAAAAATATATTTAAAAAATTTTAAATAAATATATAATTAAAATTAAAACAATAGCAACAAACAATTCTCTGGGGCCTCCACTATCAGTGTCTTTACCCCAAAGTGAGCCACAGTCACCCCCCTCCTCTCTGGGAGGCCTTCCAATACCTCTAGGTAGGTCTCTGGACACACTGTGGGCACCATGGTGGCAACTCAGACTCTGACCTGGCCCAAGTCCCACGTGTACATGCCCTCAAACGCCACAGCTGTTAAAGCTAGACTGGTCTCAGTTGTGAGAGTACTCATTGTTCACTCAGATGTTCTTCAGATGTTGGATATACCAGGCTGATTGCAGTGGTTTAATCTGTGACTTTTACAGCTGCACAGATATATTCCTGTCCCTCTTCCTTAATCACACAGCCCCTGTGGCTCAGCTTTAGTTTTGGCCTCACCTCTGCATGTGGGCCGCACTCAGGAGTCTGCTCTCTGCCCAGACGAGAGGGGACGAAGGCAGCAGCTGACTGGGGGACACTTGCTTGCTTAGGTGGGAGGGTCTAGAGGTGGCAACTGATTGGGACACACATGCTTGCTCAGGCAGGAGGGGCATAAGGTAGTTAAGACTGGGTCCTGATAAACCTAGGGACAGTACAGGAATAAAGACACAGATGTAGAGAATGGACTTGATGACACAGTGAGGGGGAAGTGTAAGCTTGGGCAAAGTGAGAGAGTCGCATGGACATATATACACTACCAAATGTAAACTAGATAGCTAGTGGGAAGCAGCCACATAGCAGAGGGAGATCAGTTTGATGCTTTGTGTCCACCTAGAGGGGTGGGATAGGGAGGGTGGGAGGGAGATGCAAGAGAGAGGAGATATCAGGATATATGTTTATGTATAGCTGATTCACTTTGTTATACAGCAGAAACTAACACACCATTGTAAAACAGTTATACTCCAATAAAGATGTTAAAAAAAAAAAAAAAAAGACTGAGGCATGCACAATCACTCTGCTGGGAATCCCCCCCAGTGCCCACAGCATCAGGGACTGGTGTATGGGGAGAAAGTCCATGATGGTAGCCCCACCCCTTGATCATCACTTAACAATGACACCTCACTTCCAAGGCAGTCTGTGCTTCCTCCAGGATCATTCCCAGCTCTGGAACTCCTCACTCCTATCCCTACAGGCTGTCTCCACACAGCTGAGCTCCTCACTCCCACCCCTTCAGGCCATGTCCATGCAGCCAACACCAGTCCTCTTCCCAGGCCCACTCTCGTAACCCCACGCTTTAGCACCCAGCCCCCACCTATAATGGTGGACACCAGTCTCAGACTGGGGCATGCAGGGCTATGATACAGACCATCTGTGCAAGACTTGCTCTATCCTGCCTGTCACAGACCAGCCACTACACTTTCTTCCAATAGCCCCCAAAGCTTCCCCTCTATTTCAGAGTATTTTCCACCGGTGAGGGGTTAGAGTAACCTCTCCTCTCCTTCAGCCCCACTCAAGGGGTGTGGGTCCCATCCCATTTCCCTTTTTCTTTTTCTTCCCTTTCTCTTCTTCATCCTACCCAGTTATGCAGGAATCTTTTCTTGTCCTTTTATGTGTCTGAGGTCCTCTGCTAGTATTCAGCTGGTGCTCTGTGTGAATTTTTCCACTTGTAGATGTATTCTTGATGTACTTGTGGGGAGAAGTGAACCCCAGGTCCTCCTATTCCACCATCTTGACTGCTCTCTAATTTTTAAATGTTGCTTATTTTTCATTCTCACATTTATCTTCAGTGTCAATGTTGTTGACCTCACTACTGCTACTCTTTGAGTCATTGAACATATCTCTGGAACTCATATTCAACTTTATGTAGTTTGAGATATGGCATTGTTTTAATCCATGTATAGGGCTATCACTGGAAAATCCATCCAAATCCATAAAAACACATTTAAATTTTATTAGGAGTTTTGTGGTTTTCATTTTTCTAGTAAGTTTATGTTTATGATCACCACAATATAGCCCTTTGCTAAATTTCTTTTAAAGCAATCTTTTTAAAGTCTGTTTTAAAATATTGAATAGAGTACGTCTAGTAACTAGTTTAGTACTGGAAAACAAAATAAGGCAACCCCAAGGAGGTGGTGTGTGAATTGAACACCTAAATTGATTTAGTGGAAGATGGTGGCAACCTAAGGTATATTAATGACAGGGATACTGGCCAAGGGCTACTGCAGTAATCTAGGAGTGGACTATAGGAAGCAGTGAATTAGGAATTGAGTGGAAAAATCAAATCAAATATTCACTTCAAAGATTAAAGCACATAGATTTAATCAAAGAGAAAGAAAATCCAGTGGCTAATTGCATATAAGAGATGGAGAAGTCATAACAGGTGCTCAAAAATTATTTGTGAAATGAATGAGGAAATGATCAAAAGCAAGGTCATGGTTTCAAGCTGGAAATGATACACGTGGCTAAAGAAGTTTGTTAAGTGCTCAAAAAAGTAAGAAATCTAGCTGGGCACAGGAAATATGTTATTAAAGAATAGGAATAGGTGAAATACTATGGATGGAGTGTTAGATATAGGAATCTGCCTTATATGGGGGCAGATGCAAAGAAAACATAGTACAAATGAGATTAAAATCTGTCAGTGATAAATTAAAGTTGAATGGTTTGGGTTTAGCTTCCAATTCTTGATTGATCATGCTTGAGTGGTGAATGTACTTTACCTATATAATAGTGGGAAGAGCATTGGTCTTGAAATCAAGGATTGAATTCACATCTTAGATTCACTATTTATTGGCTGTGTAATCTTTGGCAAGTTGTTTAATCTCTCAGCTGGTTATTTTTCATAAATTGTGAAAAATTTCATCTCTCTCACTGAGAGTGAGAATTTGATGAGGTAATCTACAAATATGCCTGCCACATAGTAGGTATTCAGTTAATGTCCTTTAAATTTTAATCTAGAAAGAAAAAATATTGAGAAATATCTCGCTTTCCCCTGAAAGTACCTGTTAACTGTAGAACCCAAGTTTAGCCAATGTAAGTGAGACAAGAAAATGGAAGCATAAACGACAGAAGGAGGATTCAGTCTAACCCGAGAATCTTCTGTGAGTTATCAGAAATCATCATGATGGCATCTAAGATTATTCCCTCATAATGATATCTCTACTAGCACTCTTTGCCTGTTTAAAAATAGTTCTCCCTCTTCCCATAAGTGAGCACATTATTCACATTTGCCTAATTTTAGACTTTCCCTCAAGATTTTTGAAATGGAGCTAGATAAGAGCCTCGCTTTGTTTTCTGATTGCTGAACTGGAAAGTGTAAGCCACTAAAGAAGCAAAGTATTTTCTTATATCTAGGGATGCTTTACGTTGGGAAATAATAGCACTTTAGCAGTCTCAGAAATGGAAAGAGGAAAATGGAAAAACTTTGGCAACATCTTGGTCACAGCAGAAAAATCACTACCAGATGTAACTATAAAGTGCTGTGAGTTGAGTCTAGATCAGAAAGAGGATAGTAAGTGGCCTAAGAAAACTGACACCCATAGTCCAGAACAACGTCTGTGCTCTCAACACAAGGTCACTGAGCAGGCTTGTTTGTCAAATCAGCCAGTGCACTAGCACCAGGAATTGGATCCTGAGGGTCTGTCTTGCATATTATTATTCCAAAAATAACCTTAAGAATCAGATACTCACTTGAGGTTATGGGGAGGGGGAAGCGTGAGCTGTGACAGGGCGAGAGAGAGTCACAGACATATACACACTAACAAACGTAGTAAGGTAGATAGCTAGTGGGAAGCAACCACATGGCACAGGGATATTGGCTCGGTGCTTTGTGACAGCCTGGGGGGGTGGGATAGGGAGGGTGGGAGGGAGGGAGACGCAAGAGGGAAGACATATGGGAACATATGTTTATGTATGACTGATTCACTTTGTTATAAAGAAAAACTAACACACCATTGTAAAGCAATTATACCCCAATAAAGATGTTAAAAAAAAAATCAGATACTCAGTGAAAGATTTGCACAGACCTAAGCTAGTGCTCCAGCAGTTCTTCCAGGTAATTGGGAGTGCATGGTGGACAGAGGCCACAATGGGTGGTATATGGACAGTAACTCCCTTGGAGGCCACTGAAAGGAAATAAAGGAGGGAGGAAAATGTAGAAAAGTTGGTCCCTTTAGCCTCAGCCTTTCTGCAGGATTCATCAATGGCAGTAAAGTCTGTGTGGTGTCTGCTAAAATGGGGTCCCCACCCTGGCCTAGAAATCTGCAGTTTAACAAGCTCTACAGGCAAATCTTAGGGACCTGAAGTTTTGTAACTCTTGCTCTATTGATTCTGATAAAGAGAAAAACCTGAGAGATAACTGGTGGAATATGTATTGAATCTCTTCTATTTTCTTCAGGAAAGAGTGGCATTTGACATTTTCATAAGAACTTTACTTAGAGACTGACTCTAAAAAGTATTTACCTGAGCATTGTGTTCTCTGTACATACACAAATCATCTGGGAGGTCTGACCTCTACCTCTTTGTTCTGTGAAATAAAAAGAAAACAAACAGAAACTATTTTAGTTAAATTTAACAGGAGGATAATGTATTGAGGAGACATCAGGGAACTCAAAGAAGCCATAAGACGGTAGAGAAAAAGTGAGTAGGGACCAAAGAATGCCAGGTGCAGCCACGATCCTACCACATTAAGTTTTTTATGGAGTGGTGGATGGGATTTTATTATAGATTCTCTGCCACAGTCATTGCAAACAGTCCCTGCACCTTTGAGTAATTCAAGATTCAACTTTCTAGGCAAGTGGACTTTCCTAGGTACTGTGGCTGTGCTTTAGTTTTAAGGAGCAAAGGGAAGGCCTGACACCCAACACCTAGACTTTGATAGTAAGGGGTAAACCCTGCTTCCCTTCAATTTTTGCAGGCCCCAAACTAAGAAGAGTATCCAGATGCTGGGAGGATTACTACATATTACAGATTTCCATTATGCTACATCATAGATTATTTAAAAGAAAGTAGTATTAAAAATTTTAGTAAATGTACCTGATACCTGGCACATGTTCAATAAACAGCATTTGCATGGTTCTTTTTCTTGGTTTCCCATTCATATTTTCACATATTAAATGGAGATTACTATCTGAATGTTAACTATGACAAAATGGAAATAAATGTAGCTTTTGACCTAGGTTACATGGTTAATTGATGACAGAGCTATGCAAGAGCTCCAGCTTCTGAGAAGTGCATAAGACTTTTTTATGGCAAGAAGAGGGAGAAAGACAAACAAACAAACAAACATACAGTTATGTGTTTTTCTCATTCAAGGTCAATAGGGAAGAAATGATTCAGATTCACATTGAATTCTTTAATTTCAATCTTTGTCCCCAGTGTTTATTCAGGAGGGTCTCATTTCTTGTAATGAATAGTATAGCAGGACAGCAGGAAGTGAGAGTTAATATTCAGACATGTGTTATTGGCTGTTGAGTGAGCCACAGTTTTAGTTCATAAGTGTACTTGTAAATCCCCAAATTCCAACTTTTTCCTTGATTCCCTTAGGTGTTTGGAGTTCATTGATAAAGCTTACCTCAACCTACCAATGTTGAAGAATACTTTATTATTTACTGATAGTAAATAGTGCCCAGAAAGCTTAAAAACAAATGATGAAAAAAAAAGAAAAAGAAGGGGGAAATTGTTTATTTAACAGTTACTCATCCTCATCAGTGCTTTATTGTACAACAATACATATAAATATGTACATTGTACTCCCTGCAATTTAATGTAATGTTACCCTAAATTAATATACTAGATTATTGTAGCCATTTCAACCCCACCAAGAACCATATATTCAAATATTAATGCATGTATTAAACCATGTTACTTCTCTGATAAACTAAAATGTATCATCTTATTTTTTATATTAATAAGCACTGAGAAGTGGACAGCAGTTCTTTGTAAGGCATCTTTATCTTCTACTCTTTGCCATTACGTTACCTCTCCCCATCCTAGATGCATCTCCTGCTCTTTGTGTTCCCTGAGAGTTCTGATGCTACTGCACCAGGTCCTTCCAGGGGATGCTATTGATGTCCCAAGGTTGTCAGTCCTCTCAGATCACCTATTGTTCCAAGAGACACTGTATTACCTCACTAGATGTCATTGTTTCCAATGGTCTCTTGTAGATATATTCTCCATCTGTCCAGGTGCCAAAAGGACATTGGGAAGGAATATCTGCTTCCTTTAGTTTTATTTTCTTCTAAGTATCCCAGAGGTATGTACCTTGTGCCTTAGTGGTTTATAAACTCTAGCTAAACATGTCTTCCATTTATAATGAATAATTATCTCCCCTAGGAGCTTGCATCTGGGAATCTCAACTCAATGAATTTAAATTTCACTTATAACAGGGTATACCAATTTTTTTCCTCCCCTCTACCCTCTTCTATACATGCTAAACACACTCTCAATAATAAGCCTTTCTTACTGGTCCTTTCGTATTTGAACCCTTGATCCCTCATGCAAATAACCACATGGAAGGCCGTTGGATTTCCAGTGATGAACATTCTTACACTCAAACCAGAACCTTGTTATAGACAGTAACCAGTAGTCCAATAAATGAGTATTTAATGAACCTGTGTCATCATAAAGACACTTAGGGTTTTGGGGGTGAGGGTTTGGATGTTTCTTTTGGTTACTCTTCATTACAACTCTGTGAAGAAGCAGTTGCTTCATCATTTGGAAGGAGCCCTTGAAGCAGTTCTGTCTAATAGAACTTTCTGCAATGATGATAGAAATGTTCTTTACTTCTGCTGTTCAGAATAGTAGCCACTAGCCACAGGTTACCATGGAGAACTTGATAGATGGCCAATATTACCGATAAACTTACACTTCAATTTTGCTTAATTTTAATTACATTAAATTATTTAAATAACTACATGTGGGCAGTGGCTGCCATACTGAAAAATACAGCCAAAGAAAAATTAAGAGCAAAAAAAAATCTTATTCTTGATTCCATTAGGTGTAGGTTGTAAATTTTGAAAATATATATCAATTGAAGTAACTCTAAAGAATAAAACAAACTTTAATTTAGGTAAGACCCTGCCACCATCAAATTACAAATGGAAGCAGGAAAGAAAAGAAATAGTAAAAAGTACAGTTTCCAAAAAGACCATCAACAACATAATTCAAACCATACATTGTCAATAAAACCAAAGAAGTGACTATTTGTGTTTAATATGACTCAGCAAAGCATGAAACAATTAAGAAAAACTGTTTCAAGAAGTGAAATAATTTGGTCTTGATGTGTAATGGGTAGAAGTAATTAATTCCCATGGTTGTCAGGAATCTAATTTCCTGATTTTAATGTCTTAAATACAACACATGCAAACACTAAAGCCAATTTTAAATAAAACCAGACTTTTTTTCCTTTGGGTATCGAGCACATTCAGAATCGAGAGAAGGAAAAGTGGTAAGCAAAGCTGACATGGACAACCCTGTGACATGAAGAGAAAGCCAGAGCACAATTAGGAAGTATATAAACTCATAAAAGGAACAATTGCTTATTCTCATGCACAGAATTTTCAGTTATTCCGCAATAAATCTGATTTGTTGGAGTTATGCTTAAATTCAAAGCTCCAGATGACACTACTTTGAAATCTTAAGGTGAAGAGCTACAAGCAATTTAAAATTTGAAAATGAGGTCTCTGATGTGTGCCTCGGACATGTGCTTTGCTTCTGATAACTGGCACAGAGCTTTGCTAATTTTCTTTTTTATAAATTATGTCATTGTCACCATAATGGCTCTGGAATGATGTGAGGATTAGAGCCTTTTGTGCCTGAAGTTTATTATGTTCATACTAATATTTATATGGCAGGGTATTATAGATGCAGTGCATTGTAAAGCATTGTATGGAGAAGGAGTTGGCAGTGGGAATGAAGAACAGATCAATCAAGACAAGGATCTTTGTTTGCCCATCACTGTTCTTGTGTTGTTGCATTGTTTTTGAATCCCAAGGAAAAGTGAGAGTGTGAAGGTGGGAGGAGTCTTATTCACAGCCCCTGTGTAAGTCTTGAGGGTAATTGATGAAACACCTCAGTTCTTGAATTCAAAATGGGAAGGAAGAAAAATACTTTAATCTTGAAGAATAACTATAACCAATCCTTCATTTGGGGGTTAGACACAATGCTTAAAATATCGTAAGTCAGAAAAAGAAAAATGAATACCATATGCTAACACATATATATGGAATCTAAAAAAATGGTTCTGAAGAACCTCTGGGCAGGACAGGAATAAAGACACAGTCGTTAAGAATGGACTTGAGGACACAGGGAGGGGGAAGGGTAAGCTGGGACTAAGTGAGAAAGTGGCATGGACATGTATACACTACCAAATGTAAAATAGCTAGTAGGAAGCAGCCGCATAGCACAGGGAGACCAGCTTGGTGCTTTGTGACCACCTAGAGGGGTGGGATAGAGACACAAGAGGGAGGGGATATGGGGATATATGTATACGTATAGCTGATTCACTTTGTTATACAGCAGAAACTAACACAGCAATGGAAAGCAATTATACTCCAATAAAGATGTTAAAGAAAATACAGAAATCTTTCTATCTCTGTATACTGTATTTCAATTTTAATCTGAATGAAAATTTAAAACCACAGGTACATAATGTACAAAATAGTAGGCAGCATGGCAGAGTGAAAATAGTTTCTTCAGATAAGCAGACATGAATTTTAATACCAGCTCAATAATTATGTTTTGGAAATCCCTGAGAGAGTCACTTAAACTCTTTTAATGTCAGTTTAGTCTTCTGTAAAGCAGAACCAAAACACCTCTCTTAAAGGTTTATTATGGGTTTTAAAAAGTAAACTACCCAAAGCATATCTCTGGCCCATAGTAAGTGTTGAACCATGGTTACTTCTTGTTTGATTGTTTGTTTGGTTGGTTTTGTTTTGTTTTCTCTCTATCCTCTGCCTGCTAGGCCCTAGTCCTAAGGAGATCAAGTTGTTTGAGACAAATGCATAATTTGTTTTCCTAGTTGGAGCTGCTGCACTGAAGTCCTGTCTTCTATCCAATGTGGTAAATCAAACTATGACAATTTTGAAGGAAAGCTGAAGGTCTCATTTATCAATTTTTTCTTAAGATGATAAGCTGGGAGTATCCCTAAAGCAGCCAGCTCACACAAGCATTCCCCTGGTCCCTTCAGCTCAAAAGTGAAAAGCTACACAGAAGGCATTGCCAGACCCAGAAAACAATTACTCAACTCTCCCCAGATGGAAGATATTCAAAAGATTTCTCTTCAAGCTATTATAAAAATTATCAGTGTTCCCCACAAAGGGCCTCCATTTTATTCTTGGGATGGAGACTACCTCTAACTCCCAAAAGAAAAGATAACTATATATGCCTCACTCTCTGCCAAAGGTTCTGTGTAATAGCACCCCCTGCATTCCTAATATCTTACTTCTGCTATCTGTGCTATCTGCATATCTGTGGATGCCTTTGCAATAGTGGTGATAGTGCCAGCATTTATTGTGAGTGATTTCAGGGCACTGGGATAGGTAATTTATATTCTTCCAAGTTCTCTAATATATGGAATATTAGTTTCATGTACATTTTACAGGGGAGTAAAGCTGAGCCTTAGAGTTTAGTTTTCCTTTTCATAAATTTAGTAAATTGTAGACGTAAATCTCAATCTGAAACCCACGTTTACTTTCTTATTACACTGTCGTTTTCAGTCATTTCCACTATCATTTTGGCTTCTAAAAATCAGATTTCACACTTGATGAGGTTGGAGTAAATAGTGAAGAAATGTATTACTTCCTCAAAAAAGATAAAGATATATTATTGGAGAGTGGAAGCATAAAGAATTAATAACTTTTCATTGTCAGTGCAATCTTGAAATGTCTCCTTTTCTTCTTTCCTGAACCACCCTGTCCTCATCTATAAATGTAGTTAATAATCTCTGTCCTACTTACCACAGAAGATCGTTGATAGGATCTAATAAGATGTTTTATGAGAAAACTCTCTGAAAAGCATACAACCTTATATAATACTGTTGTTATTATTAAAATTAGGCATTATTATATGTTAATACCCCCTGGTGGGAGGGGGAACGGTGCTCTCTACCATCTTCCACAGATCATCTTGAATAGAAGTGAACTGTTTTTTTTTTCCCTTGATCCATTTCATTCATAAGAACTATTTTGGCCATGAAATTGGAGGCCGTTATAAAAAGATTATGAGTTTGCAGTTTGACAAACTTGGATTTGTATGCCAGCTCCAACTCTTGTCTTTCACTTTACTGATGCAATTTATTTATGTAATCTGTGTCTCATTTCCATCGGTTCTATAAGGAGATTAATACTCCTTCCTCTTTCATAGAATTTCTATGAAGATTAATGCAATAACCTAGCAAAACACATAGCATTGACTATGTACATAATAAAGGGTGAGTATCTTTTTCCAGCCTTACTCGGGTCACTCTTTAGATACATGACTACCATGTGGAAATCCATGCAATGCTGGTTGCACAAGATACACATGGGGATTTTATTTAAAACACAGATATGTCCCAGTTGGGGGTTCTGACACTTTAAATCTTGGGCAGAGCCCAGTAATATGAGTTTTTAACAGGTGCTCAAAGCAATTTTTATAGGAAACCAGCTTGAGAACCATGGTCTTCAATGATAAAAGTAGCAATCTTTTCACACTGATGTGTTTGCTGTATTAATGCAGCTCATACTGATCAAACTTTAGAGAATAACTTAAATTAACATCACTGTTGGATTTAGAAATCACCCAAGGAATATTTTGAACCTATCATGCACATGCTAGGTTTTGAGAATCAGTGTGAATCATCATAAAAGTCATATTAACTCATCTTGTTCCTTGAAGTCTTGGAGCTCAATTCAGTGAATAATTCTCCTTCCACCTATCTGTCATTGTTGGGAAACCAAAATTCCTTGAGACACACAGATTCTTGTTACTCCTTCCACTAATTCCTCACTTTTTGGGACAGTGAAGGTTATTATGAAGACCATAACTGCTGGTTTTTTTTAGTGGATTGGCAATTTCCATTTATGTAGCTCCTTTGCTGTTGTGTGATAAAGCAATGAAAACCAGAGTAAAACAGTACTAAGGTTTTCCAAGTCTTGCAATGAAATATGTCTCAAGTAGACATATTTAATAGTTGAAGAAAATGAAAGATTCACTTCAATTCCTCCTTCCTTCCTCTACTTTCACACCTTGCATTCACTTTTTCTTTTCAAAATAGCAGAATTTAATCAAAGACATGAGTTTGCATCTCTTCCATTGAAATATTCGTGGTTTCTGACTGTCTCATAACATTGAGGGTCTAAATGATTAGCATGGCAGAAGAATTCTCTCAATGTAATTTTATGTTAACCAAAATCTTTTTGTAAGTTAACAGAGAAACTTTCCTAGGTTCTCAGGAAGTTCGTAAGATGACAAGGTAGGTGTATTCTTTTCCTAGAGTTTTCTTAACAAAATTCCACAAATGGGTGGCTTAAAAATAAGAGAAATATATTCTTTCACAGTGTTGGAATTTAGACCTACCAATGTTTATATTGTGGATCTTTTATCCAGAAAATGTACTAAGCTCTGTCATTAGCTCTGTTAATTTTTACAATTTTTATATTGAGAATAATGTTATATGCACACAATAGCAGTTTTTCTCTTTCAATCTTTATAATTTTTATATTTTACTTGTTTTATTTCATTGGTTAGGATTTTCAATACAGTATTAAATATCAGGGGTAGCAAGCATTCTTGTCTTCTTCCTGACTTTAATTAGAATTCTTGTAAAGTTTTACAATTAGGTAAATGTTTGCTATAGAGTTTTTGCAGAAATATTGTTCCAAGTCATATGTATTATTTAAGGTGATGCTTGTTGCTGTAACAAATAAACTCTAAAATATCATTGATAGCACAATATAAGGTTTACTTATAGTTCACAGAAAGTGAACAGGAATAAGGCTCTGTCTGTCTCATGGAGTTATATGGTGACCTAACTCAATGGAGGATGTGTCTGTTTTAATCATTAGTTTCCTAGGTCACTCTGGGCAGTGATATAGAGGTGACAGGTGAAGAAAGAGAGTGAATCAGGAGTAAAAGGACTTTATGGACTGGACCTGGAAGTGGAGTACATTTGGCAGAACTCAGCCACATGACCACATGTAATTGCAATGGAGGCTGGGAAATAACATCCAATGGAATGCTCTGGTAGAATAAAAAAATGGGTTTGTTAGGCACAGTTCAACCTAAATATGTTAAATCCATACATAGAGATTAAACAGATAGAAAAGCTATTAATTGTTGTGTGCTTTTTTTTGTCTTACATAAAAGATGTCCTTTAAAAATGTGAACACAACATCTTCTAGACTAGAATGGCCCCAAATATTTTTTAAATTAAATATAATTTTGAAACCCAATGTTTTGAACAGCTGGAAGCAAAACTGCTTTCACTGAACTAAAGGCCAGACACAGAATATAGCCCAAGCAGGCCTGTGGTTGCTCCTAAAGAACGTTTGAAGAATTCAAATGCACCACACAAAATAATATTGAAAAATATTCATGGAGTTCGAGACTCATTTATGAATTATTCCTTTGAATTAACTAAATTTCTCTTTAGTGTTTCCTGCTTACCAGTTCCTAAAATAAATAATCCAATTAGAAATGTATTAAGCTTCGACATGTTTGTTATATAATGTCATCTCACCTTTTTTTAACTTAGTCAAACCTGGTTATTTACAAAGGCTCTGTATCGATAATTCACATGTTATATTTTTATTTTATTGAAATATTGTTGATTTACAATGTTATGTTAGTTTTAGGTGTACAGCAAAGTGATTCAGTTATACATATACATATATCCATTATTTTTCAGATTCTTTTCCCATATAGGTTATTATAGAATATCGAGTATATCCCTGTGCTATACAGTAGGTCCTTGTTGGTTCTCTATTTTATACATAGTAGTGTGTGTATGTCAATTCCAGTTTATTAATTTATTCCTCATCCCTCTCCCACCTTTAGGAACCACAAGTTTGTTTTCTGTCCATGAGTCTGTTTCTGTTTTGTAAATAAGTTGATTTGTATTTTTTTATTTTTAGATTCCAATATGTATCATATGATATTTATCTTTCTCTGACTTACTTCACTTAGTATGATAATCTCTAGGTCTATCCATGTTGTTGCAAATGGCATTATTTCATTCTTTTTTATGGCTGAATAATATTATATATTACCAGTGATATTATATATTATGTGACATATATACATATATATATATATATATACTTTCTTCTTTATATATTCATACATGGACATTTAGGCTGCTTCCATGTCTTGCCAATTGTAAATAGTGTTGTAATGAATATTGGGTTGCATATATTTTTTCAAAATATAGTTTTCTCATTGATTTATCTTTCCACAGAAAGCCCAGAAGTGGGATTGCTGGATCACAAGGGAACTCTTTTTAGTTCTTTAAGGAAGCTCCAGACTTTTTTCCATAGTGGCTGCACCAATTCACATTCCCACCTACAGTATAGGAGGGTTCCCTTTTCTCCACACCCTCTCCAGCATTTATTGTTTGTAGACTTTTTGATGATAGCCATTCTGACTAGAGTGAGGTGATACTGCACTGTAGTTTGATTTGCATTTCTGTAATAATTAATGATGTTGAGCCTCTTTTCATGTGCCTCTTGGCCATATATATGTCTTCTTTGGAGAAATGTCTATTTAGATCTTCTGCTGATTTTTTGATTGGGTTGAGTCATTTTTTTGATATTGAGTTGTATGGGCTGTTTGTATATTTTGGAGATTATTCCCTTGTTGGTTGCATCATTTGCAAATGTTTTCTTCCATTCTGTATGTTGTCTTTTCATTTTGTTTATGGCTTCCTTTGCTGTGCAAAAGCTTTTAAGTTTAATTTGAGCCCATCTGTTTATTTTTATTTTTATTTCCATTACTCTAGGAGATGAATCCAAAAAGATATTGCTGTGATTTATGTCAAAGGGTGTTCTGCCTATGTTTTCCTCTAAGAAGTTTATAATAGCCAGCCTTACATTTATGTCTTTGATCCAGTTTGAGTTTATTTCTGTATAGTAGGTTAGAGAATTTTCTAGTTTCATTCTTTTACATGTAGTATCCAGTTTTCCCAGCACCACTTATTGAAGAGACTGTCTTTTATCCATTATATATTCTTGCCTCTTTTGTCATGGATTAATTGACCATAGGTGTGTGGGTTCATTTCTGGATTTTCTATCCTATTCCATTGATTTATCTGTCTATTTTTGTGCCAGTATCATACTGCTTTGATTACTGTAGCTCTGTAGTATAGTCTGAAGTCAGGGAGCCTGATTCCTCCCACTCTGATTTTCTTTCTCAAAATTGCCTTGATATTTGTTTTTTTGTGTGTGTTTCCATACAAATTAAAAAAAATTTTGTTCTTGTTCTGTGAAAAACATCATTGATGATTTGATAAGGATTTCATTGAATCTATAGATTGCCTTGGGTAGTATAGTTATTTTCACAATATTGCTTATTCCAATTCAAGAACAAGGTATAGCTTTCACCAGCATCTCATAATTTTTGGAGTACAGGTCTTTTGCCTCCTTAGGTAGATTTATTCCAATAATTCACATTTTAGAATGAATTTAATTCAGTACATTCCTCTTCCAGTGATAGCAGCATGTCAAACATTTCTTTCTCTCAGTGTGGTTTCAAAGGATCTTTCTCTTGTAATAGGAAAGTGAAGCCTTAACAAATGGTTAATGGATACGGTTAGCAAAATGGAAGGTGGAAGCAGAACCTGATGTTCCTGAAGTCATGAGCCCTGATCTATATGTCTTTATGCCCAATCTGTACAACACAAATTCTTTGTTGCTCCCATTTGTTGGAGCAAGGGACAGAAACCTTTGGAATAATGTAAAAACTACAGCTAAGCCTTCTATAGGTGGCTGTTTTCCATGGATCTCTTAAATTCTAGTACCATGCTTCAGGAGTTTCTTGAAATTTTGGTACAGATTTCATTTAACTGGTATGTGTTTAATATTTTATACACTGTGATTAACTATTGTAGTAAAATCTAGCATGTATACTCATATGGTTAACATTTTTCAACATATACAAGAATAGTAAAATATTAGGCATGATGCCAAAACACTTTAGAATAGAGCTTTGAATGTGAGTTCTTCAACTATCTTTGTACTTATATTACAATTATCTTAAGTGAAATATTGAAAGGCATTGCTGTGAGTCTGCATTTTGTTAAATTTAAGATTTATAAATCCAAGAGAAAAAGAAAATTTTGCTACTCATTTTATTTGTTTGTTTTTTTTTTAAACCTATCCATTTATTGTTGTATTCATCCAAGTTGGAAAAGCATAAAGCTATTTCTTAAAACTTCCTGAAATTCTTAGCTTCTGGCACATTTGCCTTCTAACTTGAGGCATTTTATCAAATGATTCTCTGTATCCATTATATCCTTTGTTGTTCCCTAAGACAAGTGATGGTTATCTCAATAAAACTGGGGAAAAATACAGTACTCAAGGAGGTCTTTATCTCCTTATTACATTTCAAAAGATCCACTTGAAGGGTCAGTCAAGGGAGATATGTCTTTCATATAGTACATTTGAAAAGAAAAGTTTTGTATCCCACATAACTGTCTCTTGGCTATAGTACTTTCTTACAGCAGAGGAAAAGAAAGCTCTCTAAACAAACAAGTCAAAGCCAGGTAGGCAATTCATGAAAGAATAGTAAAAAAGACCTCATCGAAATTTTAATATTAGTGGGTTTTCAATTCTGTTGGAACTTTTTTTAGTGCATGTCAATGATATGTTAGCAATTGGCACACATTATTACTCAACTACCAGCCTTCCACTTCACACATAACATACTGACTCTGACTTCCATCTGAGGTAGGTACTACCTTGGATGACTAAAGATGTAGGAGAGAAAAGAATGTCCATTGAGTCCTTTCCTTCTTTCTCATGTTCCAACACTGAAAAATCAGCAACTAAGAAAAGTTCCTTTAGCCCACAATTTCCATGCAAACTATAATAATTTACTTGGTCTTTCATATGAGAAAGAAACAAAAACACATCCATTAGTATTTTCTCTTGTGTAAGAAAAACATGATCAAAGTAGAAAGATGAATTTGGATAGCAGCATTATAAAATTGCTGATCTTTTGAAAAATACCACACTTACAAACATGATGACTTTCAAGACCAGTGAGGTCACTGGTAATTATGAAGGAAGAAGCAATTCCATGATTTATCAAATGTATACCAAGAATATATGTAGGAAAGAAAAAAATCTGATAAGACGTCTTGTAGCTTCAGCAACAACATTTTCTTATATGTTGTTATTTCCATGAAACATTGATATATTAACATCTAATGCAACATTTAAAATATTAAATTAAAGCAAACATCTTAATAACATAAGCTAATTTAACTTCAAATCATAGTTTTTAAAGTGGTTTGTGTTTAATTACAAACTTGACCTCAATGACCACTCTGATTCGGTTGTAACAGAGAACTTGGCACAGCAGTTTGTGATATCAACATTTTCTTCCTTTCAACTCCCTTTTATACACCACTTTTCCCTTTGTCCTTTGCAATGTTGTTTGAAGTATTGCTGATATGATTGTTTTAATGGTGAAAAGTGTATGAAACTTACTTTTTCCAGCAAATGTGCAAAAGTGACTGTCATTATGTGCCAAAGGTGTCAGCAATTACTCCAAAACCAAATGAATCCATATCTGAATTAGAAAGCTATATTCATACCATGTTGTGTTGTGTAGCATTAGCTCAATTTCCTGTTATCATCAATCCTTGGAAGAGAAGTTTTGTGTTTCATTCTTTAAAGATTGTGGAGCTTCTTGATAGCCAGGTGATTATTGCAAAGCAGGGAAATACTAAGTACAGATGAAAAGCCATCCCCAGTGGTGGCTCAGACAGATGGTATTTGAAATTTTATTCAGGGAGCTGTGAAACATGAAAGCACATTGCCTGGATAGCAGTTGCTCTTACAGATGCAAAACTGTTCATCAATACAACAATCACACTGGGATGTTTCTGATTGACTTCCCTCTTCTTCAGTTTTTTTTTTTCTCTTTTTGCTATTTGTTTTTGTTTTTTTTAGGATAAGAGTATATCTAATATGACCTGGAGGATCACTGGTAGAAAATAGTTTTGTCCGTAGAATGAAGAATTCTTAGAAAAAGCCACCTTTATACTGGAAGTATGGTCTATAGACCATGTGTTTTGATATCACCTAGGAACCTTCAAGAAACACAGAAACTCAGGTCCTACCCCAAACCTAGTGAATAAGAATTACATTTTAACAAGATACCAAGGTGGTCTCTATTCCTGTAAAATTTGAGAAGCAGTGCCTTCAAAATCATCTAATCATCTTCCTTCTTTTTATAGAAGAACAGGAAGAGAAGTTCTTTCACATGTTCAGACTTAGATAATTGAGTGATTGACAGCAGAATGCAGACTAGAACTCTGAGTCAGTAACATAAGCATTGGCTTTGTAAACAAACAGGACCAATTCAAATCATCTGCCATATATATGCCTTACAATTCATGTACTGTGACCTCACCAGGATCAATTTACTAATTCTGAAGTGATAAGAATTTTAGATAGCATACTGAAAGCAAACAACCTGACCAGTCACAGAATAAAATTTCACAAATGAGAAAATAAGAGAAAGGTGAATATGTGGGATTACATTTCCACATGTGTGTGGAAGGTTGTTGTGAAGATCTCATGAAACGATATATACAAAAGCTACAGCACAATCCAGATGCTTCCTGATTCTCAGTCCAATGTACTTCCTTACACTTAGAATTTCTTATCAACAAAGTGCAAATATATTCTGTAGATCTTTGGGGTCATAATCGGCAATGGACACCCAAGAATGAAGGCATGAGAAGTGGATGGAAGACTCCCAATGGTACTTTGACTTCCTAGAGGGAAAGAAGGGAATCTAGAGTTTAGATTGTGTTTTGTGACTCCTTTTATTTTGGGAAATTGTGTTTCCCAAAATGTTACAGCAATCCACCATATCCAAATGTAAGAGGAGATAGAAGATCCCACAGGAATGAAAGGGAGCTCCTTTGCAATAGGGAATGCTTCTGAGCCTGATGGCTTCTGGCATTCACTCAGATGTTCAATCCATTTTACACAGTTACCCAGCACCTGCTATATGACAGACACTGTACTACATGCTATTCATATAGTCATGACGAAAGCACAATTACTGCCTCCAAAATCTCATCATATATGGGGAAAGAATAAGCAACAAGAACAAAACAAGATTCTATGTCATTGTGAAAAAACTAAAGATTTGTACAAAGTGATATTGGAGTAGGGGAGGGCTTGGAATAGGTGATTAAGGAAAGTGTCACAGAGCAAAGAGAAGAGTTTTGAAGAAAATCTGCTCTGCATGAAACCTGGTAGAGGGTAGCACAAAGAAAGATGGCTGAAATAGATAGTTATTCTCTTCCTTCTCTTGTTCTTCTTCTAACTAATATACTTAGATATTTTATCCTAAAGAATTTTATGAAAGAGTTTAATCTATTGTATATTTTAGTTGTGCTCTAAGATGGGGCTGAATTCAGAAATTATAAAATAAGACCCAGCAAAAAAAGAGCAGTTAATTTCTACCTTTGGGGGTTAAAAGATATAATTAAATAATTACCTAGTTTCAGCCAAATCTCAGATTTTAACTCAAATTATCTCCCATTGTTTGAGTTACAGCAGTGGGTGTGGGGCTTTTTTTCTCCTCTGCAGCATGTAGACATTCACTTTCCCCCTTTCCACAAAGTACACTTCAAAAATGCAAATTATATGCCAAACCTAAAAATCATTTTTAAAAGATAGCTGAGAGACTTCAATTCAGAGCAAAAGAGGTTTACACAGATGCAAGTGTCAATTAATGAATTTTAAGTCTTTTTTTCTTTGGAGGTGGAAGAGATGAAAAATGAGGCATACTTCCATCATTACACAATCAAAAAACTTTCCAGTTTCCACCAGGAGAATTCTCTTATAGTTCAACTTAAAACACTTTGTCTTATATTTGTTTTAATCTGTGTGCAGTGATGCTCTCTGCTTTATATTCTAACAATTTATAGAAATTAACATTACTCATGATCTTTTTAAATTTTTGCTTATATATTTTAATATCCATATGCATCATTTATTACTTATACTATTTGATACTTATACTATTATACTATACTATTACTTATACTATTTTATTGCCTGAAAATTCTAGATTTTGTCTTATTGTTTTCTATAACTAAAACATCCCATACTTAACCTCTCTTTGCATTTTACGATCTTAATGTTTTAATGTTCCTGAAACACATATTGAGCTTCTGATTGGTTAGGGTGCTTTGACTATAAGTAACTAAACACCTGAGAATCAGTCATTTATTCAATGAAGACAGTCAATGATTGTATCTAAAATAAAAACAGTTGTTGGCAGTTCCAAGTTAATTCAATGACACAATGATATATCAAGTATTTAAGATATTTTCATTCTTCTCTCCTATTGTTTTGTTCTCAATACATTGGCTTTTATCCTCAGACTTATTGCCTCATGTTCACAGAAGGTCTGCCCTTGTTCCTTGTCCAAAGCATGAAGGAGAAAAAAGTCTTTCTATGGTGAGCTCTCTCTCTCTCTTTTTTTAACCAAGAAAAATATCTTTCTAGAAGACCCTCAAACAGATTTCAGCTTATATGTCATTGGTCAAAAGTGTGTCATATACAAACTCTATACCACCAGTCAGTAAACTTTAGTGCTTAGGTCAAATCTGTTCCCACCTGTTTTTTTCAGATAAAGTATCATTGGAATACAGACATACTTATTCATTTATGTGTAATCTATGGCTGTTTTCCAACTACAATAGCAGAGTTAAGTAGTTGTGATAGAGACTGTATGGTGTTCAAAGCCCAAAATTATTTACTCTCTGGTCCTTTAGAGAAAAAGTTTTCTGAACCCTGTTAATGGAAATCACCATGAAAAATCTATGGGATTACCATGATAGGTATAGAAAATTCATGATTTATCTCCTAGCCTTGGGTATATTGCTTAATGAACAGATTTGAGATTCTATAAATTAAAGAACAAAGCCATTGTTTAAGTAACCAAAAGTTTTTGCCATAGCATCTATTAAGTGGAAAATCTCTGTGCTTAAAGGACGCAAAAATAAAGTACTTAACCCTTGTTCTCAAGTTAGTTTATCATCTGTAAAAGAGTAATATAGAGACTTCCGGGAAGATGGCGGAAGAGTAAGACGCAGAGATCACCTTCCTTCCCACAGATACACCAGAAATACATCTACACGTGGAACAACTACTACAGAACACCTACTGAATGCTGGCAGAAGACCTCAGACCTCCCAAAAGGCAAGAAACCCCCCCACGTACCTGGGTAGGGCAAAAAAAAAAGAATAAACAGAGACAAAAGGATAGGGACGGGACCTGCACCAGTGGGAGGGAGCTGTGAAGGAGGAAAGGTTTCCACACACTAGGAAGCCCCTTCGCGGGCACAGACTGCAGGTGGCAGAGGGGGGGAGCTTCGGAGCCACAGAGGAGAGCACAGCAACAGGGGTGCAGAGGGCAAAGTGGAGAGATTCCCGCACAGAGGATCGGTGCCTACTGGCACTCACCAGCCCGAGAGGCTTGTCTGCTCCCCAGCCGGAGTGGGCAGGGCTGGGAGCTGAGGCTCGGGCTTTGGTCAGAGTGCAGGGAGAGGACTGGGGTTGGCGGTGTGAACACAGCCTGCAGGGGGTTAGTGCACCATGGCTGGCCGGGAGGGAGTCCGGGGAAAAGTCTGGACCTGCTGAAGAGGCTAGAAACTTTTTCTTCCCTCTTTGTTTACTGGTGTGCGAGGAGAGGGGATTAAGAGCATTGCTTAAAGGAGCTCCAGAGATGGGCATGAGCCACGGCTAAAAGCCCGGACCCGAGACTGACATGAGACGCTAAGGCTGCTGCTGCCACCACCAAGAAGCCTGTGTGCGAGCACCGGTCACTATCCACACCCCCCTTCCGGGGAGCCTGTGCAGCCCGTCACTGCCAGGGTCCCAGGACCCATGGACAACTTCCCCAGGAGAACACATGGCACGCCTCAGGCTGGTGCAATGTCACGCTGGCCTCTGCTGCTGCAGGCTCACCCTGCACTCCGTGATACTCCCTACCCCTGGCCTGAGTGAGCCAGAGCCCCCGAATCAGCGGCTCCTTTAACCCCATCCTGTCTGAGCAAAGAACAGACGCCCTCAGGTGACCTACACACACAGGCGGGGCCAAATCCAAAGCTGAGCCCCTGGGAGCTGTGAGAACAAAGAAGAGAAAGGGAAATCTCTCCCAGCAGCCTCAGAAACAGCAGATTAAATCTCCACAATCAACTTGATGTACCCTGCATCTGTGGAATACATGAATAGACAATGAATCATCCCAAATTAAGGAGGTGGACTTTGAGAGCAAGATTCATTAATTTTTACCCTTTTCCTTTTTTGTGAGTGTGTATGTGTATGCTTCTGGGTGAGATTTTGTCTGTATAGCTTTGCTTCCACCATTTGTCCGAGGGTTCTATCCATCCGTTTTTTGTTTTTGTTTTTGTTTAATTTTTTTGTTAATAATTACTTTTTATTTTAATAACTTTATTTGATTTTACTTTATCTCCATTCTTTCTTTTGTTTCTTCTCTCCTTTAGGCAATGAATCATCCCAAATTGAGAGCAAGATTTATGATTTTTTCCCCTTTTCCTCTTTTTGTGAGTGTGTATGTATATGCTTCTGTGTGAGATTTTGTCTGTATAGCTTTGCTTCCACCATTTGTCCCAGGGTACTCTCCATCCGTTTTTATGTTTTTTGTGTTTTTTTTTTCTCTTAATAATTATGTTTTTATTTTGATAACTTTATTATATTTTATCTTACTTTATTTTATTTTACTTTATCTTCTTTCTTTTTTTCCTTCCTTCTCTCCTTCCATCACTCCTCCGTCCCTCCCTCCCTCCCTCCTTTCTTTCTTTCGTTCTTTCTTTCTTTCTTTCCTTCTTTCTTTCATCCTTTCTTTCTTTCTACTTCTAGTAACTCTTTCTTTCCACTTTTTCTCCCTTTTCTTCTGAGCTGTGTGGATGAAAGGCTCTTGGTGCTGCAGCCAGGAGTTAATGTGTGCCTCTGAGGTGGGAGAGCCAACTTCAGGACACGGGTCCACAAGAGACCTCCCAGTTGCACATAATATCAAATGGAGAAAATCTCCCAGAGATCTCCATCTCAACACCAGCACCCAGCTTCACTCAAGGACCATCAAGCTACAGTGCTGGACATCCTATGCCAAACAACTAGGAAGACAGGAACACAACTCCACCCATTAGCAGAGAGGCTGCCCAAAATCATAATAAGTCAACAGACACCCCAAAACACACCACCAGACGTGGACCTGCCCACCAGAAACACAAGATCCAGCCTCATCCACCAGAACACAGGCACTAGTCCCCTCCACCAGGAAGCCTACACAACCCACTGAACCAATCTTAGCCACTGGGGACAGACACCAAAAACAATGGAAACTACAAACTTGCAGCCTGCAAAAAGAAGACCCCAAACACAGTAAGATAAGCAAAATGAGAAGACAGAAAAACACGCAGCAGAATAAGAAGCAAGATAAAAACCGACCAGACCTAACAAATGAAGAGGAAATAGGCAGTCTACCTGAAAAAGAACTCAGAATAATGATAGTAAAGATGATGCAAAATCTTGGAAATAGAATAGACAAAATGCAAGAAACATTTAACACAGACCTAGAAGAACTAAAGATGAAACAAACAATGCTCAACAACATAATAAATGAAATGAAAAATACTCTAGATGGGAACAATAGCAGAATAACTGAGGCAGAAGAATGGATAAGTGACCTGGAAGATAAAAGAGTGGAAATAACTACTGCAGAACAGAATAAAGAGAAAAGAATGAAAAAAACTGAGGACAGTTTCAGAGACCACTGGGACAACATTAAACGCACCAACGTTTGAATTATAGGGGTTCCAGAAGAAGAAGAGAAAAAAAAAAGGGACAGAAAATATTTGAAGAGATTATAGTTGAAAACTTCCCTAATATGGGAAAGGAAATAGTTAATCAAGTCCAGGAAGCACAGAGTGTCCCATACAGGATAAATCGAAGGGGAAATATGCCAAGACACATATTAATCAAACTGTCAAAAATTAAATACAAATAAAACATATTAAAAGCAGCAAGGGAAAAACAACAAATAACACACAAGGGAATCCCCATAAGGTTAACAGCTGATCTTTCAGCAGAAACTCTTCAAGCCAGAAGGGAGTGGCAGGACATACTGAAAATGATGAAGGAGAAAAACCTGCAACCAAGATTACTCTACCCAGTAAGGATCTCATTCAGATTTGATGGAGAAATTAAAACCTTTACAGACAAGCAAAAGATGAGAGAGTTCAGCACCACCAAACCAGCTCTACAACAACTGCTAAAGGAACTTCTCTAGGCAAGAAACACAAGAGAAGGAAAAGACCTACAATAACAAACCCAAAACAATTAAGAAAATGGGAATAGGAACATACATATTGATAATTATCTTAAATGTAAATGGACTAAATGCTCCCACCAAAAGACACAGATTGGCTGAATAGATACAAAAACAAGACCCATATGTTTGCTGTCTACAAGAGACCCACTTCAGACCTAGAGACACATACAGACTTAAAGTAAGGGGATGGAAAAGATATTCCATGCAAATGGAAACCAAAAGAAAGCTGGAGTAGCAATTCTCATATCAGACAAAATAGACTTTAAAACAAAGACTATTATAAGAGACAAAGAAGGACACTACATAATGATCAAGGGATCGATCCAAGAAGAAGATATAACAATTGTAAATATTTATGCACCCAACATAGGAGCACCTCAATACATAAGGCAAATACTAACAGCCATAAAAGGGGAAATCGACAGTAACACATTCATATTAGGGGACTTTAACACCCCACTTTCACCAATGGACAGATCATCCAAAATGAAAATTAATAAGGAAACACAAGCTTTAAATGATACATTAAACAAGATGGACTTAATTGATATTTATAGGACATTCCATCCAAAAACAACAGAATACATATTTTTCTCTAGTGCTCATGGAATATTCTCCAGGATAGATCATATCTTGGTTCACAAATCAAGCCTTGGTAAATTTAAGAAAATTGAAATTGTATCAAGTATCTTTTTATACCACAATGCTATGAGACTAGATATTAATTACAGGAAAAGATCTGTAAAAAATACAAACACATGGAGGCTAGACAATACACAACTTAATAACGAAGTGATCACTGAATAAATCAAAGAGAAAACAAAAAATACCTAGAAACAAATGACAATGGAGACACGACGGCCCAAAACCTATGGGATGCAGCAAAAGCACTTCTAAGAGAGAAGTTTATAGCAATACACTCCTACTTTAAGAAACAGGAAAGATCTCGAATAAACAACCTAACCTTGCACCTAAAGCAATTAGAGAAAGAAGAACAAAAAAACCCCCAAAGTTATCAGACGGAAAGAAATCATAAAAATCAGATCAGAAATAACTGAAAAAGAAATGAAGGAAACGATAGCAAAGATCAATAAAACTAAAAGTTGGTTCTTTGAGAATATAAAGAAAATTGATAAACCATTCACCAGACTCATCAAGAAAAAAAGGGAAGAAGACTCAAATCAATAGAATTAGAAGTGGAAAAGGAGAAGTAACAACTGACAGTGGAGAAAAGCAAAGGATCATGAGAGATTACTACAAGCTACTCTATGCCAATAAAGTGGACAACCTGGAAGAAATGGACAAATGCTTAGAAAGGCACAAAGACTGAATCAGGAAGAAATAGAAAATATGAACAGACCAATCACAAACACTGAAATTGAAACTGTGATTAAAAATCTTCCAACAAACAGAAGTTCAGGACCAGATGGCTTCATAGGCGAATGCCGTCAAACATTTAGAGAAGAGCTAACACCTATCCTTCTCAAACTCTTCCAAAATACAGCAGAAGGAGGAACATTCCCAAACTCATTCTACAAGGCCACCATCACCCTGATACCAAAACCAGACAAGGATGCCACAAAGAAAGAAAACTACAGGCCAAATCACTGATGAACATAGATGCAAAAATCCTCAACAAAATACTAGCAAACAGAATCCAACAGCACATTAAAAGTATCATACACCATGATCAAGTGTGGTTTATTCCAGGAATGCAAGGATTCTTCAATATATGCAAATCAATCAATGTGATACACCATATTAACAAATTGAAGGAGAAAAACCATATGATCATCTCAATAGATGCAGAAAAAACTTTTGATGAAATTCAACACCCATTTATGATAAAAACCCTGCAGAAATTAGGCATAGAGGGAACTTTCCTCAACATAATAAAGGCAATATATGACAAGCCCACAGCAAACATCATCCTCAATGGTGAAAAACAGAAAGCATTTACACTAAGATCAGGAAAAAGACAAGGTTGCCTACCCTCACCACTATTATTCAACATAGTGTTGGAAGTTTTAGCCACAGCAATTGGAGAAGAAAAGGAAATAAAAGGAATCCAAATCAGAAAAGAAGAACTAAAGCTGTCACTATTTGCAGATGACATGATACTATACATAGAGAATCCTAAAGATGCTACCAGAAAACTACTAGAACTAATCAATGAATTTGGTAAAGTAACAGGATACAAAATTAATGCACAGAAATCTCTGGCATTTCTATACACTAATGATGAAAAATCTGAAAGTGTACTCAAGAAAACCCTCCCATTTACCATTGCAACAAAAAGAATAAAATATCTAGGGGTAAACCTACCTAAAGAAACAAAAGTCCTGCAGAAAATTATAAGACACTGATGAAAGAAATTAAAGATGATACAAATAGATGGAGAGATATACCATGTTCTTGGATGGGAAGAATCAACATTGTGAAAATGAATCTACTACCCAAAGCAATCTACAGATTCAATGCAATCCCTATCAAACTACGACTGACATTTTTCCCAGAACTAGAACAAAAAATTTCACAAGTTGTATGGAAACACAGAAGACTCCAAATAGCCAAAGCAATCTTGAGAATGAAAAACAGAGCTGGAGGAATCAGGCTCCCAGACTTCAGACTATACTACAAAGCTACAGTAATCAAGACAATATGGTAGTGGCACAAAAACAGAAAGATAGATCAATGGAACAGGATAGAAAGACCAGAGATATACCCATGCACATATGGTCACCTTATCTTTGATAAAGGAAGCAGGAATGTACAGTGGAGAAAGGACAGCCTCTTCAATAAGAGGTGCTGGGAAAACTGGACAGGTACATGTAAAAGTAGGAAACTAGATCACTCCCTAACACCATACACAAAAATAAGCTCAAAATGGTTTAAAGACCTAAATGTAAGGCCAGAAACTATCAAACGCTTAGAGGAAAACATAGGCAGAACACTCTATGACATAAATCACAGCAAGATCCTTTTTGACCCACCTCCTAGAGAAATGGAAATAAAAAAAAAAAAAAAACAAATGGGACGTAATAAACTTCAAAGCTTTTGCACAGCAAAGGAAACCATAAACAAGACCAAAAGACAACCATCAGAATGGGAGAATATATTTGCAAATGGAGCAACTGACAAAGGATTAATTTCAAAAATTTACAAGCAGCTCATGCAGCTCAATAAAAAAAAAATCAAACAACCCAATCTAAAAATGGGCAGAAGACCTAAATAGATATTTCTCCAAAGAAGATATACAGACTGCCAACAAGCACATGAAAGAATGCTCAAGATCATTAATCATTAGAGAAATGCAAATCAAAACTACAATGAGATATCATCTCACACCAGTCAGAATGGCCATCATCAAAAAATCTAGAAACAATAAATGCTGGAGAGGGTGTGGAGAAAAGGGAACACTCTTGCACTGCTGGTGGGAATGTGAATTGGTTCAGCCACTATGGAGAACAGTATGGAGGTTCCTTAAAGAACTACAAATAGAACTACCATATGACCCAGCAATCCCACTACTGGGCATATACCCTGAGAAAACCAAAATTCAAAAAGAGTCATGTACAAAAATCTTCATTGCAGCTATATTTACAATAGCCAGTACATGGAAGCAACCTAAGTGTCTGTCAACGGATGAATGGATAAAGAAGATGTGGCACATATATACAATGGAATATTACTCAGCCATAAAAAGAAACGAAATTGAGCTATTTGTAATGAGGTGGATAGACCTAGAGTCTGTGATACAGACTGAAGTAAGTCAGAAAGAAAGACAAATACTGTATGCTAACACATATATATGGAATTTAAGGAAAAAAAATGTCATGAAGAACCTAGGGGTAAGGCAGGAATAAAGACACAGACCTACTTGAGAATGGACTTGAGGATATGGAGAGGAGGAAGGGTGAGATGTGACAAAGCTAGAGAGAGGCATGGACATATATACACTAACAAACATGAGGTAGATAGCTAATGGGAAGCCACCGCATAGCACAGGGAAATCAGCTCGGTGCTTTGTGACCGCCTGGAGGGGTGGGATAGGGAAGGTGGAGGGGAGGGAGATGCAAGCGGGAAGAGATATGGGAACATATGTATATATATAACTGATTCATTTTGTTGTGAAGTAGAAACTAACACACCATTGTAAAGCAATTATACTCCAATAAAGATGTTAAAAAAAGATTAATATAAAATGTAATTTCTAAAAAGTGTGATAAATGCTTTCTATGATATAGGAATGTACCCAGTGTTTTGGGAGGGGTTTCTTTTATCATTCAAATTCTTTTCAATCTTATTAATTCCTTTTTTCTCATTGAAAGTCACATTTATATTTCCTTGTCTTAATGCTCTCCCATAACCTTTCTGTGTCTCTTGCCTTTCTTGACAAGAGTTGATTTTTTTAAATTTTTCTGTCCTCCTCAAGGTTCTAATACCATGAACTTCATCGACTGTTTCAGGATATCCTGGCTTTAACTTCAAATAAAATAAGAGTCAACAGAAAATCTCTCAATGTCCAAACCACACACATAAAAATATTTTATCTGTACCAATTCTTCCTCCTATTTTAGAGGCTACTTCTTTATGATTGTCTTTCATTCTAAAGCTCAGCTTCTTGGAACATCAAAACACACTCATTCTTTGGATTTTCTAACCTCTCATTGACTCATCCATTCACAATATTGTTTTAACCCTGAAAAGTTCACAAATAAAGGTTAACAATGAGGCTTCTTAATCATCAAATCCACTGGAAATTTTTCAATTCCTCTCATAACTTCTTTCCTTCATTTTCACTAAGATATGTGATCTCAAATTTAATCGCCTGTTCCTAATTCCTCAATCATATTCTCTTCTTCCATCTCCTACCTCTTAAATGTTAATATCCCTAAATAGGTATTATTTGATCATTTTTCTTCTCATTTTGTATACATGTTCTGACTGATCCCATCTGCCTGTAATTCTACCTCTTTAATCAAATGACTTACAAATGTATTACTTAAAAAGAGATTTCTGAGTTCAGGACTTTATGTTCAGTTTTCTACTGGACATCTCCACTTGGAGGGACTCAGTGGACTATCAAACACAATATGATCAAACAGAAATTATTGTCATCCTCCACCTCAAATTGTCTATTTCCCCCTTTCAATAAGTAGTCATCATCATATTTCAGTTAGTAGGAACAAGTCCCCCCCTTCATCTGCCCCCAGCATTGAATTGTTCACTGAGTATAATTGTATATTCTTTGAATATTCACTGAGATTATGAATCTATCAATTTCTTTATGTAATTATTTCTACTTCTCTAAAACAGGACTTTATCCTCTTTCTTTTCTTGGACTATTTAACAGTCTCCAAAATGGTCTCCTTATCCTCAATCACATTCCACTCTGATGCTCCCTCTATATACCTGTCAGAGTGATATTTCTAAACTCTGAAGCATACAATATGATACTCTTTCAAATCTCGAGGACTCCTGATAACTTCAGGAGGAATTCCAAAATTCTTAGCACATATTGCAAACTGCATCTTAGTTTGATCCTCTGCCAGCTTTCCAGTCATAAGCTTCTGCCATAATCCTACATGCAAGCATCCCTTAGACCCATCCTCATGGAATTATCTGTGATTCTTGGAGCATAGCATAATTATTCATGCTCCTGTGACTTATCAGTTATTTCCTGCCTGCTTGGAAAACCATCTCCACTTGATCTTCCTGAGTACCTTATTCTCTTTGGAAAAAAAATAAGTTAAAAATTAAAGCTTGAATAGAATTTAAGGACTTCCCTAGCAGTCCAGTGGTTAAGACACCCCATTCCCAATGCAGGAGCAGGAGTTCCATCCCAGGTCATGAAACTAAGATCCCGCATGCCGTACAGTGTGGCAAAAAAAAAATAGAATTTAGTATTAATTGCACAGTGGTACTTATTCTAATCATCTAAATATTATTTGCATGTTACAGATTATATAAACCACAAATTTCTCTGTGTTCTATAAATTTGTGATGCTAAATGATTTATTATTTGCAGGCATTCATAGTTAAAGCTTTGGGGGCTGAAAAACTCGGTATAAGTCTGTTTTCTGCCTTTTACTTGTTTTGTGAAACTAAGAAAGTCATTTAACATTTTAAGCTTGTTTTCTCAGTTATTAATTGTGTAAATAGTATGGTGTTTTTTGGGAATGTAGCTATCTATTTCTCTCTTCTCATAATTCCACTGAGGGAAGGAAACATGACCTTTACTTTCAATGGGGGGAGGGAGGAAGGAAATCACAGGAGAAACACATGCAGCTACTCTCTGCCTCTTCGATTATTCTTCCTCACAGAGGAGAGTCTATCTCATTAGAAAATTTGAAGAAGTAAATGTCTGCCCAGTTCAGTTCCTTCTTTTCTCTTCAGAGTCATCTTTTCTCCAGGAAACACACGATCTAGTCTGCTGTCTGTTATGTTGTAAACATAATGGGGAAAGCATTGCTACTTTGGGGAGAGTGTTTGTGTTGTCCAGCTCATCCAGTACCTGGCAGAGAAGGTTGTTTACAATGAAGTGAAGCATTCACTATTTCTTCTGGCTACAAATCTAAAGTACCATTATTCAATAATTTTTATCAATATTAAAAATGAGAGTTTGTTTTCCATCTGCCCTAGTCCTGCATACTATATCTCATTTGATTCTGAGCTTGAGAAGAACATTGTGATATTATTGATTAATTACCCCAGTAGTGCTGACTACAGTTCTTATTACCTGGGAAGATGTGGTTAAATGCCTAGCATGAGGTGTAAAACATCCTAAATGCTCAATTAATATTAGTTATTATTATTGAATATAATTGGGCCACATTCACAAATGGGTTACATTTTTTTTAACAGTGGAACACACTTTTGATATGATCATGGAAGGATTACATTTATTTTAGCAATAATAACACCTCTCAAGAAGACATTAATTTCATTTTGTGATGACAATCTGTATTTTGAACTAGCCAAATCCCAGATGATTGATGTCTTATGGACAAAATATTAAGACAGTGGACTCAAGGACATATTGTTATGTGGATAATTTGACATCATGGAAGAGGCATAATCCTGAATCTCCACCTTTGGGATAGGATATAATTAGTTTCATTTATTCCTGAAATCAATATTTCTGTATTTCTTAATTGGGATCTGCCTTTTAGAGGCACATTTGCATTTTAGTATCTCTTCATCTTATTCTTTGATTTTTTTTTTTTCTGTTAACCCAAACTTGGAGATATTTTTTCATTCAGTACCATGAATATCAAGTGTCTCTGGCAGTTATTGCTTTTAAGCAGCTTTTCCTATAATCACCATCACAAGCAGTAAACTCATAAAAGTTGTCAAAATGATGGATGCCTCTCCCCAATGACCCTTGATGCCTCCAACATACTGAGCTCTGTGGAGATGGAAAATGAGGAATCACACGTAAAACAATCTGGAGCAAGAGTGAAGCACAATCATTCTGACCAAAAACTTAAAAGCTCTTTCATTTAAGAAAACAAACTTGAAAGAAAGAAAGAAAGGGAAGATAATACATGTTATTTCTAAGTAAACACCATTTGGATGGTCCTTTATATAAAGAGGCACTATGCTCTGAGGCCAAGGTAACACAAGAGAAGGAAAAGAAGGATGGAAATGAGCATTGTCATTGCTCTCTACTATTTGAAGGACACATACTCATCACAATCACCCTACAACATATGTATTATTCCTCCCTTTTCTTTTTAATATATGATGATACAGAGCACAAAAAAAATTTAAGCAACTTTCCAAAAGTCATTAGCAAATAGATATCAGGAACAGAATTTAAAACCAAAGTATCTAATTTCCAAGCTAGTTATCAGGATTGAATTAATTAACATTTGTAAACACCCAAAACACAAATTTTCTGGCACATACTCTGTGTTCACAGAATTGTAGTATTATCATTGTTATTATACCATTCATTGCCTGCAACATTTGAGAACGCCTCAAATTTGGGACCTGTTACCATGATGCTTAGCAAACATTTGAGGAACTTGTACTCTGTGCCAGAAAATTAGTGTCTAAAATAAGTTTCTTGCCCCTCATGTAGTTTACAATGTAGTGGGCAACATGAACACTTTACAAGAAAACAAACAAATGTACAGTAAAAAATCAGGACCAATCTTTGGCTCAGGTCTTCATTACCATGTAAACAAATTCATTTTAACATTGAATATATATTCTCCCTGCTCACACAGGATTTTAATCTCTGACAAATCCCTTATCTCTCCCTGACATGTCTGAGAATACCAAAGGGTTATTCACTAATGTTTTTGAACAATATGAATTTGCTTGTTGTTGCCACTTTCCTACCAGGTTTGTATTATTTCTCCACCATATCCCCCAGACATTGTCTAAACCACTGAAGTTCCTGTTCTCATAGATCACCAGCCTCATGGGGGTATAGCCTCCAATGGGCCTTCAAAGCTGCAGACCACTTTTTGACTGTAATGACAATATGTTACTTTGGTCTTAACTGAGCCAGAGACAAATCTCTGTTCTCATCAGATTTGGTAAACATACACCTTTTTTCATGGAACTGGTCAGGACCCAGAGCCATATCCTCCCTCTTTTGTCCTTATTTATCCAACATTCTTGGCACTTGGATCTCTAGTATCCACATATTGCATAAGACTGACCTAGAGTAGACTTCACAGTAAATATTTAGTGAATAAATTTTCTGTGTTTAGGGAAAAAATAGAAAATGAGAAATATAGACATGTTTGGAACAGTTACAGTGGTGGATATGAATAGTCTTTTCAAATTCTTTTAGAAGTCCAATTGCTGACTCACTGTAGAGAAAAATGTTGATTACCTGTGAGTCTTTTGGAGATTTCCACTGTGTAAAGATTAGTTTGTACCATAAAAGTGGAAATGTATATCTTCTTTAAGTATCTTAAAGCTATACGATTATGTGAGAGGTTATGACCTGCAATTGTAATTATGGTTGTCATCAATCATCCTGGAAAAAGGAGGCCAGCAACTATAAATACTTCATGGGATGTAATGGTTTTAAAATGACTTTTAGAAGACTTATTCAAAGGAAAGGAAGTAGAATGCTAATTTTAAAAAGTGATTTTAAAAAAAGGATATAGAAATGCCCATTATTAACCTGGTTGTTTAATCTCAAAAATTATACCATAATTATCTGGCTATTCCTAATGTTTTCAACTCTAAAAATACCACACTATTCCAATGAACTCAGCTTGTGTTTGAACTAGTGGGGGCTAAAACTAATGATAAATGCTAAGCTATAAGTCAAGTCCCTTTCCTGTCCTCCAAAGATTATAGGGTGAAATGTAAAACTGTAAAACTTTCACATTTATTTATCAGTATTCCTCTTCTGGCAGTTAACATTTTGTATTTTATATATTATGTTTACTTTTTATCGCTCCTTTAACTGTAAGCAACACAATATAGCACACAAGGGAAAAAGAAAGAGTTTTAGGAGTTAGTTCTGGCTCCATGTCTACCAAACGTACAAACTCATATGAGTTATTCAGTTTGTTCACCTGTCAAATAAGAACACGTTTCCTCATCACAGTGCTGTGAGAATACAATGAATAAGCAATATATGTGAAAAAACAAAACATCATATCTGGTTAAAATAGGTATTTTTAAAATCTGTCCCCTTTCTCTATATTGGCGCCTAGAGGAAAATATGTGTATCTGATTTATATTACAGCTATCATTAACAGCAGCCCTGTGACTTGGAAGTGTCTGGCACCAGTAATATTTATAGAATGAAAAAAAAATGAGGAAATAAACAAACTACTTCCTGAAATTCAAGAAAGGTTAAAGGCATTGTTATCTTCAGAATTCTCTGATTTAGAGGTGCAATTTAAATTCATGGAATTTGAGTCATTTTACCACATGTAAAAACTTTACATAAGAGCATTATTTTATGAACTTCAGATAAAGTGGTGCACAAAAAATTTTATGAACTTCAGATAAAATGGTGCACAAAAAATTAAATTAATTGTTTTTCCATGTTCTATGGGTGTCTTGGGTGATCTATTTCCATTGATTTAATATAAAGAAAAAAATCATCAGAAGGTGACAACATTTTTTTCAAAACTCTTTGAACTAAGTATGGTAAGTTATCCCATAGCAAAATAACTTTAACATTTGAATAATGTAATTGGCCCAAACTATTCACCTATATACATCAAAACAGCAGTTTTCTGGAAATACCATATTTATATACACAAGGGATGTTGGTCAATTATACAGGTGAAAGAGTCGTTCAAGTCAATTTCTAATATACACAGTTGAAATGTTACTTTATCTGGAGACATTATGCAATATGAATTATTCAGTAGATGCTATATGCATATTTTTACATTTTCTATAAGCATTTTTACTGTCATTTTAAATGATTTTTTTAGTCACAATTTTACTAGTACAAGAAATCTCATAAAACAAACTATTAAAAAGGTGACTACACCTGCTTATAACTTGTTTATATACTAAAAAGACCATTACATTCTAGTGTTACTTATTTCAAGTAGTAATAACAGCATATAGTAACAGTGAAGATCCTTATTCTTCCTTTTGTAGATGGCTCCTTTTTTTTATGTATTTGTGTAATGTATACTGTAGAAGATAAGACTACCTCTCTGATATTCAAGTTAACCCTAAAAAGTTACCTTTTAATTAGCTTATCAGAAATACCAACTTCCATATAGGTACATTTGATGATATAACCACAATCAAGACAATTTTAATATTCCAAATTAATCTTATTCAGGACAACAAAAATGACCTATTCTGAATTCCATGCTAAATGCTAGGAAAGTGAAGATGAATATAATATAAACTCTGCTCTCAAGTATCTCACAGAACTTATAGTATATCGGATATATATTACAACCAGTAAACCTAATTATTGATTCTATATGAAAGAATAAAATCATTGAAAAATTGTAATGTAATTTAGCACAATATGTTTTTTAAATCCTAAAAATTTGTAAAGGGTAGTTATTCCTCTACAAAACAGAATCTCCCATGAGTAGTAAGTTAAAATAATTTAATAGACATCTATGTTGGTTGAGGGGAAAAAGATGGGGGATTTGGGGTTTTCTCCTTCACAGCATACCATTTTAGGGAAATATAGAATCTAGTTTACTGTTTTGTGCTCTAAAGGTAGTTACAATTACCTGAAGTAAAGGATCTGTACTGGAAATAATTTCCAGGTGCAAATGCTGATTAACAAAAAGGACAGAAAGTTTAAAATGAGGTTCCTCTCCTGATGCTATGACCATTCTCTTCTGAGAGCTTTTGAAATGCTTGGTTCCTACAACCACATGCCTTATAGAAGTCTTCCTTGAGTTTTGGAAGTGGAGGACAGAGAAGTATAATGAAAGGTATATTATTCTCTCTTTTAAGGTTAAAAAAAAATGGCTCACAGTACACAGGTCATTGAAAATACCAGGAAAATGAACAACTGACTTTGGCTGAAAAAGGAACATGATAAAATAGAAAAGACCTTTGAAAGTCAGACCCTCATTTTGCTAGACCTTCATTTTTGCATACATTTCAAGAATATAAAGGAAACTCTCCAAACAGAGAAATGGAGGCAAAAAGAAGGCAAAAGCAAACTCAATCAGTACCTACTTTTTATAGTGAACCCAGGTTTAAGGATGTCAGAATGGTAATGGAAGCTGCTTCATTACATGCTGGAAGAGAAGTTGGTGTGAACACGTGGAAGTTCCTTCTACAGGATGTTTTTAGAAATAATTTTCAGCAAAGACCGCATCAAAAAGAGTAGCTCGTTCAAGCTAAATACTCTGTTTGGAGTTGTTATGGTTATATTTGTGAAAAATAATCATAGACAGTCTACTGTATATGAAAATGAGGCAGTTTTGTCAGTAATCGGCTTGAAGCATGGAAAACAGGCAGCTTTTAGAAATAAGTACTGTATTCTGGGAAGTGCTCTGTGTAAATCAAGAGGCATATGTTCCTGAAATCTTCCTGAACAGACACATACACATACACAGCTAAACTGTAAATCACTAACATTTGTGGGGTACTTACTATGTACCAGCGACTATTCTGATTTTTCATGAATTAAACCATTTCAATCTCAATACAGCCATATGAAATAAGTTGTTACTATCTTCACCTAGTAAATGATGGAAGCAGAAGTTTTATCTAGATGAACTTGCTTTAGAATATATATATATGTACACATAGGTACAGAATGTAACTAAAAATACACACACACTAGAGTATAACATTCTAGATATTTATTAGGAATCAATAATTTTGAAGAGAAAGGAGGGTCAGTGGGAACAATCAGAGATAAAAGAATTGCCATTTAGACCCTGCCAATTCGGCAAGGAGCTTTGGAGTATAATAATGTCCTGTATCTGGTCAAAATGACTGAGACTTTATACCCCCACCTTGCTCGATTACTGGTTCTGGCCTGCTCCTGGTAGGGCATGATTTTGGGTGGAGCGAATCTCTGCAACTGAAGTAAACCCAGGACAACTGGAGACTGCTGATGCATTGCTCATGACTGGGCTACAAATTCTTCCTTGAAGAGGAATCCGGGAGACACATCTATATGTCTACATGTCTACACCCCACCACATGCATGCACACACACACACACATACTCACATATACACACTGTGAATGTCTATGTAGATGTATGGATATACATATATATGTATATATGGATATACACACACACACACACACACACACACACACACACATATATATATATATATATATATATATGATTTATAAACATACAAAGCATTTGGTAGAATTATATATACTTTTTGAAAGTCTGCCTATCATTTTGTCCTTGGAAAACCACCTCTCCCCAAATTCATGAAGTTTTTAAGAAGCTGACAATCAATTACATGAGACAGAAAGTTATATTACAATAAACATTGATAACTGCT
Source organism: Delphinus delphis (assembly GCF_949987515.2). NCBI lineage: Eukaryota > Metazoa > Chordata > Mammalia > Artiodactyla > Delphinidae > Delphinus > Delphinus delphis. Next base: position 36,256,213 of record NC_082701.1, read on the forward strand.
ACAGTGTACAAACTTCTGAATCAAACTTATGTAAAATCCAATACAGATATTCATGGTTGGTGAGTGGCCTACTGGGCCACTTAATTCAGGAATTAAGGCTTCTTTCTAGTTTCTCAAAATTGTCTCTAGTCAGCTGGTGGATAAAAAAGAGAGTAGAGTAGTGTTTGGTAAGTTTATGTGAATGAGGATTGGAAGAGAGGGACTTTGCTTCCATTGACCAAAACTCAATCACTTGTCCACATATAAATGGAAGGGAAGCTTGAATATATAATTTAGCTCTGCATCCCTCACCAAAGGAAAAAGCGTTTGTTGAAAATAGTAATTTCTGCCAAAGCAGGGTGATTCCAACCTGATCAATATTAGTGTCCTATCTCCTGAATTACAGTGATTGGTCCAAGAGGTGAGACTATAATTCAATCAGTCAATCAGCTGATTGCTAACAATCTATCAAATGTAGGAACAAAGACTATTAATCTCCCTTCAATTGCTAAGTTTCATATATATGAAATTACACAACCAAGTGTCTATCTTCCCCAGACACATGGAGGAATTCTATCTACAGTCAGAGAGCAAAAGCCCAACATACAGGAGAAATTTAAATAGAGAGGTACAAAGAGAAATTGGAAAATTGATAAATGCCCCCAATGACGTTTATTGAGCCCCTTGAATCCAGCCATTTTTAAGACACAATGGTATCTCAGTTACATAAGTCAATAAGTTGCCTCATCTCCTGAAGCAAGTTGATTTGGGTTTCTGTCATTTGTCAACATAAAGGAACTTCATACATATTTCTACCAAGGTTGTAATTTCAAGATAGTAGAAAAATATTGGTAGTACATTGGTAACTTTCTACAATCTTGAAAAGTTCTAAAACAGAGAAAATCTTCTGCCAAATTTCCCCTTCTACTCAGGTTCAGAGAAGCCAGTTCTTTGTGAAATAGAGTCTACTGCTGTTCTTCCCTTTCTTTAATTTGGTACAAGCAAAACAGGACAAAACATAGTGAGATATAAAATTGAGACCCAGGAAAAGTCATGAAAAATTTAGAAGACTGAATGAACCACGACTTTCTCAAATATGCTATACACTGAAAAAGAAAAGTATCAATCACCCCTATTTTAAAGCCATTCATTAGGAAGCAGACTCTATTGGAAATCAGAGTCCATTTGTTATTCTATTCCAGTCTATTGTTAAATTTTCCTGAAGGCAGAGACTAACATAAAAGGGTTTCAACAGGAGGCTGGGCAGAAGACCAGGTTGAACACTAAGACCTATTGTTAAGATAGATATCCTTAATGTGGGCTCCAGATAAAAAAAGACTAACAATGTTTTTACTCTTTGTTACTAGCTCATAGTATTCTCATTAAGCAATCTAACTGGTGTTTACTGGAGTTGTGAGTGGCTCCTTTTGTGAGAGAAATCCCAGGACTGTTCAGCAGTCTATGACAATTTCCAAACTATATAACCATGACATCAGAAAGTAGTGAAGCTACACAAAAAGTAATCCTCATATACTTCCTGTCAACCATGATGATGACCAACAAGAAATATGGGAGTTCCTTCTAGCATGTGGGATCTTTGACTGCCAGATTGGCTGACCAAGGAACTTACTCTAATGGTAAGGCAGACTAAATAGACTAACAATCGCTGTGTGATTGTTTTATGTCTTCCATTTTCTGTAAGGGAGTCTGCATTGTATTTGTCTTGACTTAATGCACTTCGAATATGTTAGAGAAAGTTAGATTTATGATTTGGCCATAGGTTGAATAATATGATGATCTACAGTTGAATCTGACCAAGAGAAATTTACCCTAGATTCAGAGATTCTAAACATGGGACTAGAGAAAAAATATGACTTTGAATTGTCCACTTTAGGGAAGAGCTGAGTACATTTGGATTAACTTCACAGTAAGCATATGTATTTTTAAATTATGTGAAAAGGAAGAGGATGTCTATATTTTTATGGCCAAATGGTGGTATATAGTGCAGATGCAGTATTTATTTCCTTTCCAGCATTCCTTTGGGGAACTCTGTACATTCTCGACAGTTTTCTTAGTATAGTCAGTATAGTCAGTTATGGTGATCAGGCCCTGGACCCTTATGGTACATGATATAATGTACCATGCTCAATATTAATATACCATTTCCCTGGTAACAATTAATATGCCATTTCCCTGGTAACAATGACTGATCTAAGATATAGGAAAATTAATCAAGTGGAACTATTAAAGAGGGAATGAGGCCAAGACACAGGGGTAAGCATAACCAAGAGATAAAGAATACAATGGTGCAAAATCCACTGCTTTTAAATACTGTGCTTCTAAACACTGTGATTCTTGAGGTCAATATATTACTGGATTTTCCTGTTTCATTTAGCAGTCAATTATCTTTTTTCCTCAGCTAACTGGAGTTGGGTTTCTTTCAACTGCAATTGAAAGAACTCTAATTAATATAGAGATATACATATATCCATACATATAAACATACATTTAGCACATGCATATGCTAATATAGCATAGGGGTTTAGAGTATGTACTTTGGAGTCAGACTATCCTGAATTCTAATGCCAGTTCTGTTCTTAACCATAGTGCTTACAATGTAGAAGGTAATTAATCATCATTATCATTTTATTCACATAAATTCTAATATGCATACTCATATATATTCTCACCTCTTGCTTGAGTAATGCTTAATTCATTTTCAAAGAATATTAAAATTACTCCTCTTTTCAAAATGTGTCTCTGAAAGTTGGTATTGTGAGATTCTAAGTTTTAAGCCTCTCCATCTCCTCACCACTCAAAAAGTCTAGGATATTGTGATAAATGAGCTAAGTGGATGGTGGATGCCATTTTCCTGGGACACAAAAAGGAGATGCTTGCAAAGTAACTCACAAAAACAAATATCCTTATTTCCACTGACAGTTTTGGGATGCTTTACAACTGAGCAGAACAAAGTTTGGTTTGTTTTTAAATTAATAAATTTAATTTTGTTTTAAACAAAATTGATAATAGAGAGTCTCCCAGGCTCAGATTCAAAAGGTCTAGACTCATCTCTATCAAGCCTAAGGTATGTTATAGAACCTCTCTTAAATGTTGCTCAATCATTTATAAAGTGGGAATAATATCTGACTTGCAGATTGTCAAAATCACCGAAAATAAAACGGAATGGGGAGAGTGGAGATCAAGATGATGGAATACACGAACATGAAACTCACCTCTTCCCACAAATAATCAAAATACATATATATATATATAGAACAATTCTCACAGAATCAGGACAGGACATGAACCCCTGGGAGGGAACTGTGAAAGAAGAAAGATTCCCTCACCTTGGGAACAACTGGGACAGATAAGGGGTTTCAGGGGATCAGAGGAGAGTGAAGAAACTGGCTTGTGTCAGGCAGGACAGAGAGAGGCCAACTCAGATGGTCCTGGCCTTCTTGCTGCACGTCCCAACCAAAGACATACACCTGATGGTGTTCATGGTTTGTAGGTGCTGCAGCTCAGGCTTCAGTGGACAGATCTTGAGAGAGGACTCAACTTGGCTGCATGGAGACAACCTGAAGGGCCTGGAATGTCATTGGGCTGCAACAGGGGTTGTGTGCCTGATGGAGTCTGGGTCCACCATAGTACCCCATTGTCCACATTTGCATTAAAGGGGACATGACTCTGCTATAGCAGCCTCATTCTCAGCATGCTCAGAGCAGGCACAGCTCTGCTTCCAGGAGCTCTGGAGTGCACAAGTGCTGATAGGTTTCCTACATGTAGAGGCAGGGCTGAAATCTGAGCCAATTCCAGGTGACTGCAGGAATTCTGCAGATTTACAGGCAGCTTTGTGAGTGCAGGGCCTGAAGGACATCTGAACAGATTACTGGTGCTTCTGTAGCTGGGACAAGTCTGGCATCAGCAGCAGTGGGCTTTGCAGGTGTGTGCATGCAGAGGTGGGGCTGGGGTCTGGGCTATTTCCAGTGCTCTCACAGAGGGCCCAGGTGCATACTACAGTGGGTGCTGGTGGATTTGCACCAGCAGATTTACACTGGTGGCTTTTTAAGCACAATGCCTGGTTGATTGCCTGTATTCTTACAACAGAGGCAGGACTGAGGGCAGTGCCAACAACAGTGTTCTTTGTGAGTACACACAATGGGTGACACATGACATCACAGAGTTTACTTCCCCCCAGTGGACAGCTCCTTCAGAGGAATACTCAGTGTCACCTTTCCCAGCAGGAATGTTCCAGTCCTGCCTACCTCATGCTGTATCTTAAAACTGGATCTAAGGGCTTTACTCAAACAATTGGGAAGGAGAACCTGCCTCTGACAGGGTTGTTACAACCACAGAGCAAAGAGGAGACCCTGTCCAAAATCAGGCTCTGGTCACCAAGGCACAAATCACACCCCCTATCAAGGGGATAACAACAAGCACAAACTGAGAAAAGACATGACAAGCATCCATACCAAAAACAGGCCTTGCATTAGACTCACACAGATTACACAGGGAAGCTTCCACATAAAAACAACTCTTTGAGACCACAGTAGATAACTCATTCTCCTAAACTCATAGTCACAAAATTTTAAGTAAAATGAATAAGCAGAAAAATTGTTCTCAATTAAAAGAGCAAGAGAATTCCCCTGAAAAAACAAACAACAGAAAAGACCTCTCCAGTCTACTAGACCTGGAATTCAAAAAGGAGGTAATAAAAATACTCAAAGAAATAAGAAAGGCTATCAATAGAAATGCAGATCACTGTAACAAGGAATTAGAAACTAAAAAGAGGGACCAAACAAAATTAGAAAACTCAATTGCTGAGGTGGATACCAAGATGAAGGCAATAAATAGCAAACTAAATAATGCAGAAGAATGAATAAGTGATCTGAAAGACAGAATGATAGAAATCACCCAATCAGAACAGCATACAGAAAGACAAATAAAAAATAATAATACAAGCACTATATTAGAACTATGGGATAATATAAAGTGTGCCAATGTATGTATAATTCCAAAAGAAGAGGAGGGGGTCAAAAATGTGTTTGAGGAAATTATAGCCAAAAACTTCCCAAAGCTAAAGATGGAAACATATGTCCAGATACAAGAACACAAAGGGTCCAAACAAGATGAACCCAAACAGACCCAAACAAAGACACATTATAATTAAAATGGCAAAAGTTAAAGAGAGGATTTTAAAGGCAGCAAGAGAAAAACAGAGCTAGTAACAAGGGGTCCCCCATAAGGCTATCAACTGATTTCTCTACAGAAATGCTGCAGGCCAGAAGGGAGTGACAAGATATATTCAAAGTCCTGAAAGGGGAAAATCCTGAAACCTAGGACATTCTACCCAGCAAGACTAACATTTAGAATAGAAAGAGAGATAAAAAATTTCTGAGACAAGCAAAAACTAAAAGAATACAACAATGCTAAACCTATCTTAAAAGAAATACTGAAAGGTCTTCTCTAAATAGAAAAAAAAAAAACAAGAATCTATAGGAAAGAGAGAAACACAATAGGAAAAGCAAATATGTAAATGGGTTATAGATGACTTAAAGAAGTCAGTACATAGATTTAAAAAAAAATCAACCAAAAAAAATTCTGTGAAAGTGATTATAACTACAATGAGGAGCAAACTGATAAACATTAAGATGTAAAAAGGACATCAAACTTATAAAATGTGGGAGAGAAGAGTAAGAAAATGTATGTTTTTTTAGAATGTATTTGATCTTATATGACTACAAGTCTAAAGGAAGTAGATATAGTAATGGGTTAACCTACTTGACAAAATGGTAACCACAAATCAAAAACATACAATAGATTTACAAAAAAACAAAAAGAAGATAGCTTAAAAGAAATATAATTCATTTGTTATATAAAAGAAAACCACAAAGGAAAAAAAAGAAAGAAACAAAGAAGAAATACAAAATCAACTGGAAAACAAGGTTTAAAATGGCAATAAATACACACCTATCAATAATTACCTTAAATGTCAATGGACTAAATGCTCCAATCAAAAGACACAGAGTAGAAGATTGGATAATAAACAAAAGCCTACAATATGCTGCCTATAAGAGACCCACTTTAGGGTGAAGAACACACATAGATTGAAAGTGAGGGGAGGGAAAAAGATATTCCATGCAAATAGAAATGACAAGAAAGCAGGGTAAAAATACTCATATCAGACAATATAGACTTTAAAATGAAGGCGATAAAGAAAGATAAAGAAGGACACTATATAATTATAAAAGGATAAGTAGAAGAATATTACACTCATTAACATATATGCACCCAATATAGGAGCACCTAAATACATAAGCAAATACTAACAGACATAAAGGGAGAAATTAACAGGAATACAATAATAGTAAGAGACATTATCACCCCACTGACATCAATGAACAGACCTTCCAGACAGAAAATCAATAAGGCAAGAGAGACCTTAAATGACACAATAGAAAACTTAGACTTAATTGATATTTTCTGGACATTACAACCTCCAAAAAACAGAATACACATTCTTCTCAAGTGCACATAGAACATTCTCTAGGATAGACCACATATGAGAACACAAAAAAAAGCCTCAACAAATTAAAGAGCATAGGAATTATTTCAAGCAGCTTTTCTGCCACAATGACATGAAAATAGAAATCAACCACAGAAATAGAAATGAAAAAAAATGATTACATGGAGACTAAACTACATACTACTAAAAAAAACAATGGATCAACAATGAAATCAAAGAGGAAATTTAAAAATACCTTTAGTCAAATTACAGTGAAAACGCAACCATACAAAATCTGGGATGAAGTTGGATTCATCCCAGAAACACAAGGATGGTTCAACATACGCAAATCAATCAGTGTGATATACCATATCAACAAAAGAAAAGACAAAAAACACATGATCATGTCAATAGATGCTGAAGAATCATTTGATAAAATTCAACATCCATTCATGATAAAAAGCTATCACTGGGCTTCCCTGGTGGCGTGGTGGTTGAGAGTCCACCTGCCGATGCAGGGGACATGGGTTCATGCCCCGGTCCGGGAAGATCCCACATGCCGCAGAGTGGCTGGGCCCATGAGCCATGGCCCCTGACCCTGCACATCTGGAGCCTGTGCTCCGCAACAGGAGAAGACACAACAGTGAGAGGCCCGCATACCACAAAAAAAAAAAACACAAAAAACTATCACCAGAGTATAGTCAGAATATATCTCAACATGATAGAAGCTATTTATAACAAACCCATAGCCAACAAAATACTCAAGGATGAAAAGCAGAAAGCTTTCCCACTAAAATCTGGAACAAGGATGCCCACTCTCACTGCTTCTATTCAACATAATATTGGAAGTCCTAGCCACAGCAATCAGGCCAGGAAAAGAAAGAAAAAATATCCAAATTGAAAGGGAAGAGGTAAAATTGCCATTATATGCAGATGGCATGCTACTATATATAGAAAACTCTAAAGACTCCACACAAAAACTACTAGAACTGATAAATTCAGCAAAGTAGCAGGATACAAGATTAACATACAGAAATCTGTTGCATTTCTTTATACCAACAATGAATGTTAGAAAGAAAAAGTAAAAAAAAAAAAAAAAAAAAAAAAAGACGACCTACAGAGTAAGAAAAAATATTTGCAAACAATGCAACAAGGGTTTTAATTTCCAAAATATACACACAGATCCTACAGCTCAATATCAAAAAAAATAGATAACCCAATAAAAACATGGGCAGAAGACCTAAACAGACAGCACTCCAAAGAAGACATACAGGTAAGCAACAGGCACATGAAAAGAAGTTTAACATCACTAATTATTAGAGAACTGTAAATCAATACTACAATGAGGTATCACCTCACTCTGGTCAGAATGCCATTATTGAAAAATCTACAAATAATAAATGCTGGAGTGGGTGTGGAGAAAAAGGAACATTTCTTCACTGTTGTTGGGAATTGGTGCAGCCACTGTGGAGAACAGTATGGAGGATCCTTAAATAACTAAAAATAGAGTTACCATGTGATCCAGCAACCCCACTGCTGGGCATATATCCAGAGAAAGCTCTAATTTGAAAAGATACATGTACCCCAATGTTCATAGCAGCACTATCTACATATCCAAAACATGGAAGCAACCTAAGTGTCCATTGACAGATGAATGGATAAAGAAGTTATGGTATATATACACTATATATATATATATATATATATATAGAGAGAGAGAGAGAGAGAGAGAGAGAGAGAGAGAGAGAGAGAGAGAGAGTGAAATATTAACCATAAAAAAGTGAAATAATGCCATTTGCAGCAACATGGATGGATCTAAAGATTATCATAAGTGAAGTAAGTCAGAGAAAGACAAATATATGATATCACTTATATATGGAATCTAAAAAAATGACACAAATGAACTTATTTTCAAAACAAAAATAGACTCAGACATAGAAAACAAACTTATGATTACCAAAGGGGAAAGGGGTTGGGGGATAAATTAGGAACTTGGGATTAACAGATATGCATGACTATATATGAAGTAAGATAAAAAAAACAAGATCCTGCAGGATAGCAGAGGGAACTATATTCAATATCTTGTAATAAGCTAGAATGGAAAATAATCTGAAAATATATGTATATATATGTATAACTGATTTACTTTGCTGTACATCGGAAACTAACACAATATTGTAAATCAACTATGCTTCAATAATTTTTTTTAATGGAATGGGAGTGATTTACAAACTGTAAAAGATTAAATAAATGTAAAGCATTGGGGATTATTGAAAATACCTGTTGAAGTTTTAAACCCATAAATGCAGTTTCACGTCTTCCTTACGTCCTGATCACTTTGAATATGTCAGATTAACTTGCTTCCTTGACATGTATCCCCTTCCATTTTTCCTTCTTCTTTTCCACTGAAATGTCATTCTCTCCCCAACCCCTGTTAAAGACTTCCACAGGCTTTCTGGGTTGCTGAAGGTCTAAATAAGGCAGGATATAAACATCATTTAAACCCCTTTTACCACATGAACCTTCCATTATACAAGAAAAAGTGAAGACAAAGAGAACAACACTATCACTTATTTTCCAGGTTCCCTTGAGCCAGGGTTGATTATGTAACTCTGTTCTGACTAAGGTGACATAAGATGATGTTTCCTTAGAAACTTCTGGAATTTATTTTCTTTGTCATAAAAGGTCTTGACAGATGCATGTGAGGAAGCCCCCTTTTCTGTCCACCTTATTTCTTAATACTTGGAATATTGCCCATTAATGTTGTTTGGGTTGACACAGTCATTTAGTTATTGTGAGGGAAGACAAGAGATTAAATACAGTGTCCTGTCACTGTTGAGCTGTTCAACTAATCTCCTGAAACTGTCTAGATTCTGACTTCCTGCCTTTGGGATAATACTTACGTCATAAAAATAGATGTATTGACCTCTCAGCTACCACGCTGTTGGCCACGCAGCTTCCAGTTGTTCGCTCCTCTGGTGAGATGGGGCCAGGAGATGCTATCCTCAGCTCCTTGCCTGGGTGGGCAAGTCATGCTATAGGGCTAGCAGAAATCCCCTTTTGAAGGTCCCACCAAGTTCCCCGATAGAGAGCTGCAGCTGAGCAGAGTGGCTGCTTGGGACTACTGCTCAGGTGCCATGGAAAGCCTTCATGGAATCTGACATTTTATCACTTTGGGACCATTGGCCAGCTGCTCCTGACTTGGCCACATGAAGGTTCAGACTGTCCCAGTCTCTGACCTGACGACAACCAGCACTATTAGCGTATCTCTCACCACCATGAATGCAAGGCATTTCAGTGAAGAGTATGAGGAGGACATCTACAAATCCCAGACTGGAATGTGCAAGGTCTGAAGAATGGTGGAATAACCCAATGTATCTGGGTAACCTTTGGAGACAGCTGAGACAGAGCCTCAAAAGGGCAGTGGCTGACAACCAACTTATAGCCCATCTTCTCCAGCCGTGTGGCTGACAGGGTTTTGGTACTCCAGCCAGCTGCCAGGACTGAGCCTCTGAGGTGAGAGAGCCAAATTCAGGACATTGGTCCACCAGAAACCTCCCAGCCCCATATAACATCAATCGGTGAGAGCTCTCCCAGAGACCTCTGTCTCAACACTAAGACACAGCTCCATTCAACGACCAGTAAGCTGCAATGCTGGACACCCCATGCCAAACAACTAGCAAGAAAGGAACATATCCTACCCATTAGCAGAGAGGTGGCCTAAAATGATACTAAGATTACAAACACCCCAAAACACACCAGCAGATGCGATCCTGCCCACCAGAAAGACAAGATCCAGACTCATCGACCAGAACACAGGCACCAGTCCCCTCCACTAGGAAGCTTACACAATCCACTGAGCCAACCTTACTCACTGAGGGCAGACACAAAAAACAATGGGAACTATGAACCTGCAGCCTGTTAAAAGGAGACTCCAAAAACATTAAGTTAAGCAAAATTGGAAGACAGAGAAAAACTCAGTAGATAGAGGAGCAAGGTAAAAACCGACCAGACCAAACATATGCAGAACAAATAGGCAGCCTACCTGAAAAGGAATTCAGAGTAATAGTAAAGATGATCCAAAATCTTGGAAATAGAATGGAGAAAATACAAGAAATGTTTAGCAAGGATCTAGAAGAACTAAAGAGCAAACAAACAGTGATGAACAACACAATAAATGAAATTAAAAATTCTCTAGAAGGAATCAATAGCAGAACAACTAGGCAGAAGAACGGATAAGTGATCTGGAAGATAAAATAGGGGAAATAACTATTGCAGAGCAAAATAAAGAAAAAAAGAATGAAAAGAATTGAGGACAGTCTCAGAGACCACTGGGACAATATTAAATGCCCAACATTCAAATTATAGGGGTTCCAGAAGAAGAATAATAAAAGAAATGGACTACAAACATATTTGAAGAGATTATAGTTGAAAACTTCCCTAATATAGGAAAGGAAATAGTCAATAAAGCCTAGGAAGCACAGAGAGTCCCAGAGAGGATAAATCCAAAGGGAAACATGACAAGACACATGTTAATCAAATTATCAAAAATTAAAGGGCTTCCCTGGTGGAACAGTGGTTGAGAGTCCACGTGCCAATGCAGGGGACACGGGTTTGTGCCCCAGTCTGGGAAGATCCCACATGCCATGGAGCAGCTGGGCCTGTGAGTCATGGTCACTGAGCCTGCACGTCTGGAGCCTGTGCTCCAGCTCCAGACGTGCAGGCTCAGCACATGGGCAAGGTCACAACAGTGAGAGGCCTGTGTACTGCAAAAAAAATAATAAAATAAAAAAAAATTAAATACAAAGAAAAAATATTAAAAGCAGAAAGGGAAAAGGAAGGAATAACATACAAGGGAATCCCCATAAGGTTAACAACTAAACTTTCAGCAGAAACTCTGCAAGATAGAAGGGACTGGCAAGACATATTTAAAGTGATGAAGGAGAAAAATCTACAACCAAGATTACTCTACCCAGCAAGGATCTCATTCAAATTTGCTGGAGAAATTAAAACCTTTACAAACAAGCAAAAGCTAAGAGAATTCAGCACCACAAACCAGCTTTACAACAAATGCTAAAGGAACTTCTCTTGGCAGGAAATACAAGGAAAAGACCCACAATAACAAACCCAAAACAATTAAGAAAATTGTCATACGAACATACATATAGATAATTACCTTAAATGTAAATGGATTAAGTGCTCCAACCAAAAGACATAGACTGGCTGAATGGATACAAAAACAAGACCCATATATATGCTGTCTACAAGAGACCCACTTCAGACCTAGGAACACATACAGACTGAAAGTGAGGGGAAGGAAAAAGATATTCCATGTAAATGGAAATCAAAAAAAGCTGGAGTAGCAATTCTCGTATCAGACAAAATACACTTTAAAATAAAAACTATTACAAGACACAAAGAAGAACACTACATAATGATCAAGGAATCGATCCAAGAAGAAGATATAATGATTTTAAATATTTATGCACCCAACATAGGAGCACCTAAATACATAAGGCAAATGCTAACAGCCATAAAAGGGGAAATCAACAGTAAAACAATCATAGTAGGGAACTTTAACACCTGACTTTCACCAATGGACAGATCATCCAAAATAAAAATAAATAAGGAAACACAAGCTTTAAATGACCCATTAAACAAGATGGACTTAATTGTTATTTATAGGGCATTCCATCCAAAAACAACAGAATACACTTTCTTCTCAAGGGCTCATGCATCATTCCCCAGGATAGATCATATCTTGGGTCACATTCAAGCCTTGGTAAATTTAAGAAAATTGAAATCATATCAAGTATCTTTTCTGACCCCAAGGCTATAAGACTGGAAATCAAATACAGGGAAAAACCTCTAAAAAATACAAACACATGGAGGGTAAACAATACACTATTAAATAACCAAGAAATTACAGAAGAAATCAAAGAGGAAATAAAAAAAATACCTAGAAACAAATGACAATGAAAACACGAAGACACAAAACCTATGGGATACAGCAAGAGCAGTTCTAACAGGAAAGTTTATAACAATACAATCCTACCTCAAAAAACAAGAAAAATCTCAAATAAACAACCTAACCTTACACCTAAAGCAATTAGAAAAAGAAGGAAAAAAAACCCCAAAGTTAGCAGAAGGAAAGATCATAAAGATCAGATCAGAAATAAATGAAGGAAACAATAGCAAAAATCAATAAAACTAAAAGCTGGTTCTTTGAGAAGATAAACAAAACTGAAAAACCATTAGCCAGACTCATAAAGAAAAAAAGGGAGAAGACTAAAATTAATAGAATAAGAAATGAAAAAGGAGAAGTAACAACTGACACTGCAGAAATACAAAGGATCATGAGAGATTACTACAAGCAACTATATGTCAATAAAATGGACAACCTGGAAGAAATGGACAAATTATTAGAAATGCACAACCTTCTGAGACTGAACCAGGGAGAAATAGAAAATATAAACAGCTCACTCACAAGCACTGAAATTGAAACAGTGATTAAAAATCTTCCAACAAACAAAATGCCAGGAACAGATGACTTCACAGGTGAATTCTATCAAAAATTTAGAGAACAGCTAATACCTATCCTTCTCAAATCTTCCAAAAAACAGCAGAGGGAGGAGCACTCCCAAACTCATGCTACAAGGCCACCATCACCCTGATACTAAAACCATACAAAGATGTCACAAAGAAAGAAAACTACAGGCCAATATAACTGATGAACCTAAATGCAAAAATCCTCAACAAAGTACTAGCAAACAGAATCCAACAGCACATTAAAAGGATCATACAGCATGATCAAGTGAGGTATATCCCAGTAATGCAAGGATTCTTCAATATACACAAATCAATCAATGTGATACACCATATTAAGAAAATGAAGGACAAAAACCATATGATCATCTCAATAGATGCAGAAAAAGCTTTTGACAAAATTCAACAGCCATTTTTGATAAAAACCCACCAGAAAGTAGGCATAGAGGGAACTTACCTCTACATAATATAGACCATATATGACAAATACACAGCCAACATCATTCTCAATGGTGAAAAACTGAAACCATTTCCAGTAAGATCAGGAGCAAGACAAGGTTGCCCACTCTCACCACTATTATTTAACATAGTTTTGGAAGTTTTAGCCACAGCAATCAGAGAAGAAAATGAAATAAATGTAATACAAATCAGAAAAGAAGTAAAACTGTCACTGTTTGCAGATGGCATGATACTATACATTCAGTATCCTAAAGATGCTACCAGAAAACTATTAGAGCTAATCAATGAATTTGGTAAACTAGCATGAAACAAAACTAATGCACAGAAATCTCTTGCATTCCTATACACTCATGATGAAAGATCTGAAAGAGAAATTAAGGAAATACTCCCATTTACCACTGCAACATAAATAATAAAGTACCTAGGCATAAAGCTACCTAAGGAGACAAAAACCCTGTATGCAGAAAACTATCAGACACTGATGAAAGTTATTAAATATGATACAAACAGATGGAGAGATATACCATGTTCTTGGATGGGAAGAATCAACATTGTGAAAATGAGTATACTACCCAAAGCAATCTACAGATTCAATGCAATGCCTATCAAACTACCAATGTCATTTTTCACAGAACTAGAACAAAAAATTTCACAGTTTGTTTGGAAACACAAAAAACCCTGAATAGCCAAAGCAATCTTGAGAAAGAAAAACAGAGCTAGAGGAATCAGGCTCCCTGACATCCAACCCTACTACAAAGCTACAGTTATCAAGACAGTATGGTACTGGAACAAGAACAGAAATATAGATCAATGGAACAGGATAGAGAGCCCAAAGATAAACCCATGCACATATGGTCACCTTATCTTTGATAAAGGAGGCAAGAATATACAATGGAGAAAAGAGAGCCTCTTCAATAAATGGTGCTGGGAAAACTGGACAGCTACATGTAAAAGAATGAAATTAGAACACTCCCAAACACCATACACAGAAATAAACTCAAAATGGATTAAGGAACTAAATGTAAGTCCAGACACTATAAAACACTTAGTGGAAAACATAGGCAGAACACTGCATTACATAAATCATAGCAAGATCCTTTTTCACCCATCTCCTAGAGAAATGGAAATAAAAACAAAAATAAACAAATGAGACCTAATGAAACTTAAAAGCTTTCGCACAGCAAAGGAAACCATAAACAAGACGAAAAGATAACTCTCAGAATGGGAGAAAATATTTGCCAACAAAGCAACTGACAAAGGATTAATCTCCAAAATATACAAGCAGCTCATACAGCTCAATATCAAAAAAACAATCAACCCAATCCAAAAATGGGCAGAAGACCTAAATAGACATTTCTCCAAAGAAGATATACAGATTACCAACAAACACATGAAAGGATTCTCAGCATCACTAATAATTAGAGATATGCAAATCAAAAGTACAATGAGGTGCCACCTCACACCTGTCAGAATGGCCATCATCAAATATCTATAAACAATAAATGCTGGAGAGGGTGTGGAGAAAAGGGAACACTCTTGCACTGTTGGTGAGACTATAAATTGATACAGCCTCTATGGAGAACAGTATGGAGTTTACTTAAAAAACTAAAAATGGAACTACCATACGAACCAGCAATCCCACTACTGGGTATATTCCTTGAGAAAACCATCATTCAAAAAGAGTCATGTTCCACAATGTTCATTGCAACACTATTTACAATAGCCAGGACATGGAAGCAACCTAAGTGTCCATCAACAGTTGAATGGATATAGAAGATGTGGCACATACATACAATGGAATATTACTTAACCATAAAAAGAAATGAAATTGAGTTATTTGTAGTGGGGTGGATGGACCTAGCATCTGTCATACAGAGTGAAGTAAGTCAGAAAGGGAAAAACAAATACTGTATGCTAACACATATATATGAAATCTAAAAAAAAAAAAAAGTTCTGAGAACCTAGAGGCAGGACAGGAATAAAGATGCAGATGTGGAGAGTGGACTTGTGGACATGGGGAAGGGGAGGGGTGGGTTTGGATGAGGTGAGAGAGTGGCTTTTGCAAATATACACTACCAAATGTAGAATGGATGGCTGGTGGGAAGCAGCTACATAGCACAGGGAGATCATCTCAGTGCTTTGACACCACCTAGAGGGGTGGAATAGGGAGTGTGGGAGGGAGACGCAAGAGGGAGGGGATACGGGGATACGTTTATACTTATGGCTCATTCACTTTGTTATCCAGCAGAAGCTAAGGCACCACTGTAGAGTAATTATACTCTAATAAAGTTGTTGAAAAAGAATAGATGTATTTATTGTTGATAACATTGTGTGGGGTATTATGTTTCTTACAGCCACACACTTCCCAACTGGTATTCAGGTTTTCCCACCAGAAGTCCCTCAAAATGAGGAAAACAGACACAACTAGAATCTAATATGTGAAGGAGATCAAGTGTCAGAGAGACCAGTTTCAAATGCCAAGACTAGTCAAGAGTGATTAGTAAAGAGAGTGGGCTAGAGCTAATAAACAGGACAAAATGAGAACTTGACAGAACATGGGTGAGAACAAAGGAGAAAGGTTTAGGATTATTATTGACTATTCATTTCTTGCATTTATGGGTCAGTGGTTATGTAGTTGGCTCATAATTACAAATTGTAAGTAGATGGCTCCCACCAAATTTGTCTGTTCCTTGGGTAAAAATAATTTAAATTGACATATGTCAAGATTTTTAATTAAAAGTTTCTGGTGTAGCACTTAAAACAAAATATGGCTTATTCCCTTTCATTCACACATGAGAAATATTGAATTTGAATTTGCTTGCTTTTACTGGACTTCCAGAGAATAGATTCCAGATGAATACCTAATAAAGCTTGCAAGAAGAGTTGGAGGAAAATATAAACATAGACAAAAAGTTAAGGATAAATAACAAACAGCATTCTAAGACAGAGGTTTTCAAACTTTATAGTCTACTAGAAGGCTTGTTAAAACACAGATTATTGGACTTCACACCCAGAGTTTCTGTTTTTGGCCAAATGGGACTAAATAATTTACATTTCTAAAAAAAATCCTTAGGTGTTGCTGATGATGATGGTGGCCTTAGTATCACATTTGGAGAACCACTACTCTAAGAGGCAGTACAAGGCAATGAACATGGAGTAACAAATGATTGGTAAAGTTGCCATGTGGAGAATACTGAGCTCCACATAGTCTGGCGACTTCACTGATCCTCTGCAAACAATGAAACAGCAATATCGATAGCCAAATTCTTGCCCAGAATATGAGATAGCTCAGGAATTTGTTGGCAGCTAATATCTAACTAGAAGCATGCAGTGCAGCTAAATGAGATGATATATGCCCAAGAAAAGCTATCCCTTAAGATAATGCATATGTTCTTGAAGCAAAGAACTGTTTCCAGTTGAAGTTTCTTAAAAACAATTGTTTTTGTTACAATTAATCAGTAGGCTTACATACTGCAATACACTTGAGCTACAATTTTCATGGCTTTTACAAGCAACTCTCTAGTTCCTTCCCAGGTTAAAACTCAGCCTAAAGGGCTGTATTGAGTGGTTTCAACATCTGTATTCTCACCAACTGGAAGAACTCTTCTCTCTTTCTGATTTAGTGTCATACTCTCTCTACCTTCTGTGATAATATTTCTACTGCCCTTCACTGCCACAAGTCTTGGTTAGAAACATTCTATCTAATAGTTTCCCATGAACTCTAAATATTAGGAAGAACAGGTTGGTGGCATCAACAACTTCTCTCCCCATAGTATTCATGTAATTGGTCCAGCACTTCCCACTGACCTCTTTTGATTCACAATGAGTTACTTTTTTGGCCTGGAATAGAGTTTATCTAAAGTAAAAAACCAAAAAACAAATGGGGCTTCCCTGACGGTGCAGTCATTGGGAATATGCTTCCCAATACAGGGGACGTGGGTTTGAATCCTGGTCCGGGAAGATTCCACATGCCGTGGAACAACTAAGCCCATGCACCTCAACTACTAAGCCTAAGTTCTAGAGCCCACAATTCACAACTACTGAAGCCCGTGCACCTAGAGCCTGTGCTCTGCAACAAGAAAAGCCACTGCAATGAGAAGCCCACGCACCGCAACAAAGAGTAACCCCTGCTGGCCACTAGAGAGAGCCCGCGTGCAGCAATGAAGACCCAACACAGCCAAAAATAAAATAAATAATATAAATAAATTTATTTTAAAAAATGAAGGGGAAGTAAATCTCTGGTTATATTCCCTTCTGTCAATGCACATCACTAACCTGTCTCTTACTGGTATCTCTTTCCCTTTGTCCACACTGTCACCTAGAAATTGGTTGATGAAACTGTAAGATATTTTCCCTTCTTTGGTATGATGAATGTGTTTTCTCTGCAATATTTATTAATGTGACAGAAATCTATCAGGCAAAGAATCCATCTGAACATAATTAAAGGTGACCATTTATTGTGGGTTATCCGTATCATTTCAGACTCATTTATCAAAGATAATTTTCAATGGATAATCATGCATGCTATGAACTTAGGAAAAGATGAACTATCTGCTGGCATCCTTACTCATTAACACTAACTTAAAATGCCTCAATTTTTTGCAATTATTTAAAGTGATAGAGAAATGCCCTTCCCCTTAATTTTGTTATAGTAACCTATAGGGTTTCTCCATTATTATTTTATTCCTTTCCTGAACACCAACAAAATACTTGTAGTATTCTCACAAAGCTATTTGTGGTGTATTTTAGGAAGTTGGTTAACATCTCACACTTTTTCTTTTTTTTTTTTTTTTTTTTTTCTGTATGCGGGCCTCTCACTGTTGTGGCCTCTCCTGTTGCGGAGCACAGGCTCCGGACGCGCAAGCTCAGCGGCCACGGCTCACAGGCCCAGCTGCTCCGCAGCATGTGGGACCCTCCCGGACTGGGGCACGAACATATGTCCCCTGCATCGGCAGGCGGACTCTCAACCACTGCACCACCAGGGAAGCCCTTCATCTCACACTTTTTCTATTTAAGAATATACTGTTCAGAGTTCTGTTTTAGATGGCCCAATTTAGAGTTGATTGAATCTTTAATGTGGAATCCTCACTACTCCTATCATTTTACCTGTAAGAAGCCAGGCAGAAAATAATGCTGATTACCCCCTACATGACATCTTTTTGTTTAAGAAAAGGAGCTAATAAAAGAGGATATTTACTCATCAGATCACACTTATTATGCTGCCGGGACAGACTTAGAGTTATTTCTGTTAGTTAGGGTACTTTCAGCTATAGGTAGTAGAAACCTAAGTGGATTAGCTTAAATAATAAAATTTAATTATCTTATATGCATACAAGAACAGAGTGGAATGGACTTCAGGCATGATTTGAGCAAAACTCTTCCATATTTATCTGGAAATCTTTTTTTTTTTTTTTTTTTTTTGGCCACACCGTGCAGCATGTTGGGTCTTAGTTCCCCAACCAGGGATTGAACCTGCACCCCCTGCATTGGAAGCACAGAGTTTTAACAACTGGACCACCAGGGAAGTCCTCTTTGCAAATCTTATGGCTCTGCCCTTAGTTTCTCTCATAGTCTCAGTATTCCTTAGTCCAATAACTTTCACCAGGAATTGAATTTATGCTGATTAATTTAAACCTGAATTCCTAAAACAAACACTAACAAAAGTAAAGGAAATAAAGAAATTGAATTAACTGGCTTAGAATAATCAGAGGACTTGCCTTGGTATTGGGTCAAGTCTTAAGACCACATTCTTCTTAAGACCTCTCCTAATGAGAGAGGAGTAGAATACATATTGGGATCCAAATGACAGTGTTCATTTGAAAGAATAATCTTTTCTATGCCTCAGTATCTGAAAGCCCTACCTGAATATTCATTCTCATGAAGCTCATCTCCGCACAAGTGGAAGTTCACTGATCTTACGTTTAGTTTACTTAGATGTCCTTATTTCTTCAATTTTTATAAAAGGATACTAATTCTAACCACAAATCAGCTAATCACTAAAGTTTGTATTAACAAAATAACTTTAACTAAATGTTAAATTTCTTTCTTTTATCATTTCATGACAGTTTTGCTACTGTTTGGCACAGTGGATATTTCCCTCTCTTTTCTCTTTGCCATCTCTAATCTTCCTATTCATATCCTCTAATTTTCTTCTCTGATATTACCCAGTTGGAAATTGCTTGGTGGTTTGCTCATTGCTGGCAGCATAATATTTACATACCATCCTTCATTCCTTCATAAGAACCAAGGGCCCCCTCATTATTCTGCTGAAAAATCAGGTTACAATATAAGGTGTTTCCACAAATAAATTTATCTATAAAAATGTCACCTGCCAAGCAGTTGTCAACAGATTATCACAGAAGCAGGCTGAAGCAAACACAATCATTCTTCTTTTCTTTGGGGTAGACATTGCAGGTCCCCCTATTCCAACCATGTTGAGTTATGCAAAGTGACTTTAATATCTCATACTCATTTATCTTTGCATATATTCAGCTATACTCTTTAAACCTGACTGACAGAATCCCTTAAGATTAGCTCAAGAATCTGCTCTCTGTGAATTCTTCTTTGATCCTCCCAAGCATGGTATATAACTACTTTCTTTGTTTTAATTATTTTTCTAAATGTAATTATTACTGGCTCCAAACACTCACATTATTAGGAGTCCTAAGAGGGTACTAATCATAACTTTTTTATGTATCATAGAACCTAATACAAAGAATGACATATATTAAATGTCAAATTGTGTGGGATTGAATGGAGTTTAAAGGTAAAAAAGGGTAAGAACTTTTAAATGACCATTATACAAAATTTCAATTAAAAAAATCTTGTGTTTTTATGAAAAAGGAAGAAGTAATAATAATAGCAAGTTAGTATCTGCATTTCTTTTGTCAGAAATTATTCAATTGTTTAACTATAACTTTCCAGTTTGGGAATATTGTTACAGAACCAAACTTGGGTCCAGTCACCTGTGCACAGTAGAGCCAATCTACTGGCACTGGGTTGTGCTGAAGGAAATTGCAGAATTTACTGCAGGTGCCAAACAAGGAATGCAGGCAGCTAATGCTCAAAAAACCTTAACTTCCCAATGGCTTTCAGGGAAAGGTTTTTTAAAGACTGTGTGAGGGAGAGGGTTGTGAGTTTTGTGATCAGTTCATGAGCATTCTTGTGATTGATTGGTGCTGAGGTAACCAGAAATCAACATCATCCACCTTCTGGTTCCAACTTGTTTGGGGTTTATGTGCTTGTGGTCAATATAGAATTAACATCTTCCACCTGGTGGGGGTTTCAGTATCTGCAAAACAGCCCCAAATATATGGCTCAGAATATTACCTATAGCTCTTGAGAAGGAACAAAATGTCTATAAATTTGTTTAATGGTTAAACTATTATTATTTTGTCTTGGTTGACTCCTGTTTCTGGATTTTCTCACTTCTGATTAAATTTATTATTTGGAACTCAGGGAAGTCCTAGAAATATAGTTTTTCTACAAACAAGAGGGATGCAGAGGACATGGGGGCATCTGTTCTGGGAGGGCCTCATAGGTTCCTACTCATTTACTATATCATTCTTATAGGTATATGAATATTCATGTTCCTAGTTGGATGTATTGCTTAGATACCTGGATAAAAATTTAAATTAAGCTTTGCACAACCAGAATCAATCGACTAAATCAAACAATTGTATCAATAGAATCACTACCAAAGATGATTAATTGTAGAACACTTTTTATCTTAGAAAATTATACATTTGGGTATAATATACAGCTCATCCTTGTTATTCGTGAGTGTTATATATTATAAAGTTGCTGCAAATACTGAATTAGAAAATACTGAACCATTACTCCTAGGGGAAATACTGATTTTGGTTTTTCTGTGGCCTCTGGTCACAATATTTTTTTATTAAATTACCAATATATACATTTTTCTTCAGTGTGTGCTTCTGTTTAAAGACATGTTATTTAATATATATTGTTGATTCATACATTGAACTCATGATCAATAGTACTATAACTCATGCCTGAATGAAGCCTGTCTAACACATGTATTTTCTCCATCAGACACATCATATCCTTCTTATGCTTAGAAGCATTACACAGCACTTCAGCACCATGCTTGAAAGCCATTTTAAACAGAAAAAAAATACTAAAAGAAAAATATTGCACTAAATAGACCACAGAGAGGAAACTTGTTTATAATATGAGAGTTGAAACAAGGAGGCAGAGCATTACCTTATTTGACATCAGGGGGAAACATGCCTGTTGGATGACTCAAATTTTCAACACTCTTCCTATATCCTCAAATGACTGTGAAAATGGTACAAGTATTGCTTTAAGGGTAACAAATAAATTTTAGCAAGTAGGTCAATTCACATATATGGAATCTAGGAAGAATGAGGATTGACTCTAATACTTGTAGGATAATGTTCATAGAATCAATCTATAAGCACGGTTCTTCTCCTTTAGAAGACAATAGATTTATCATTCATAACAAATGACTTAATAACTGTATAGTACAAAGATGGACTAAATTTGTGGGAACAGCAACAGTGGAAAGTGAAAAAATATAGTAAGTGTCTATTCTTAAGTCTTGGCTTCTCAAGCTATGTAGTCCTCTCTAACATAGTTGTTGCTGGGAATATTTTCTTTCCACATCTCTCTCTGTATAGGTCTGTGCTCTTGTACTTACGCAGAAAAAGCTAAGTAAAGGAACATACTTTGGATTGTGGGCCAACTCAGAAATATACAAAGATCAAATTTACACCTGTACAATCTAAGATAGTTTAAAACAAATGATATTGTAATTTTTTTGTGTTACAGCAACAGTTAACTTCTTAAAAAGAAAAAAAAGTTTTATAACATATATTTACTAGCATAACTACTTCTAGAAAGCTAAAACTTGGCTATCAGTGTGTTACTCCAATTACAAATAATAATTTGTATAAGATTTCCACAAGGAAAACCTCTGTTACCATACCTGAAGTCTTGCATTTACCTAGGTGAGCATATTTATACCAGTGTTCTTAGTACCCTTGTATGCAAATACACGAGAGAAAAATGTGTCTCAGATTTGTTTTGCACCCCACTGAAAAATATTATACTTTTCTTAGGCATTGTGTTATATATCTAATAGTTTTCCTACTTGATTTGGGTACTAGAAAGCTCTAAATGATTCTAAGAGCATTTCACAAATGTAAAAGATATTCTATTAAATACCTGTTTGTCTTTATTTTCCCCACAATTATTTTCCAATTCCATCACTATTTTCTACTGCCTTGAATGCTTTCCAATTTGTATTCTATTCTGTGATAAGTATTTGTGTCCACAGGCACAAATCCTTTCTGGAATGAAAATCAGGTTGTTTAATTACTTTGATAATATGAAAAGTGATAAAGTAGTGTTTATATTAAAATAATAAATATAGTTTAGTAATGTGTGCCTATCATCCTTATTAAAATAGTAATATTTTACTCTATATACAATTTGAAGTCATAATGTTACAGAATACATTAGAATTGGACTGTAAGTATGTAAAAAATTGAATACAGTGACCCTTGAACAACATTTGTTTGAACTGCACAAGTCCACTTATACTTGGATTTCTTTCCACTATATATGTATTACAGTACTACATGATCCATGGTTGGTGGATATGGAACCACAGATACAGATACAGAAAAAGTTATACTCTAATATTTTACTGCATGGGGAATCAGCACCCCTAACCCTCACATTTTTCAAGGGTCAACTGTATAATGAAAGTATATCAGTGAAAAATCCTAAGAAAGTTGACCAACCAAAGTCCTTACCTGGCATTAAAGAACCATTACACAGGGAAAATATGGCTTTTATTCTTGGACTTATGTTATTTCAGGAGATGCTTGCATCAGCAGAATCATGTGGAAACTGAGATTTATAGAAGAAATAACTGATTCACAGCTCTCATCTCAAGAGGACTTAAGGGTATAGACTCATCAAGTGGAACAATAAATTGTTATTTCACTTTCCTTTGAATAAGTAATTAAATACACACATATATATATATATTTATAAGGTATATGATTTGAATCATATATCACATTATGACCTATATGATATATGATGTAGATCATATATTATATATTATTTTTCACTAAAAGGTTTTCCATGCAGGGAAGGATTTTTTTTCTTTTTACTTTAATCACTAATGTCCTCCACAATACCTGTCACATAATGGGTACTCAAATATTTATAAATTCATGAGTACAACTCTACACTATATGTATATAATATTTTGTCCATGTAAAAAATAAATTAATTTCCAGTCTCATTGCATGAATAGAATTGAATATCCTTATTTAATTTTTTTCTTTAATGACTTAAACACATTCAGAAAAAAAGTAAACCAGGATATATTAACCTAATTATATTCAGAGGTGCCATCTTTCATCTCCTTTTATCTACAAGATATACAGTCAGAGAAATCACCTAAGTGATTTCATCCTCACAGGGCTAGTTTTACACTTTTAGGCACATTTATAGGAAAAAAAAAACATCTTTAGGACCTTAAGCTAGACAAAAATATGACATTCTTAAATTTTTAAATATGACACCAAATATGACACCAAAAGCATGACTAGAAAAGAAAAAAAAAAACTATATATGATAAATTGTACCAGAGGAAAATATTTGCAAATCACATATCTGGGAAAAGACTTGTATCAAAAATATTTTAAAACTCTCAAAACTGAACAGAAAGAAAACAAGTAAACTAAATTGAAATATATGGGCCAACACAATATTGACAGAGAAGAACAAAGTTGGAGAACTGATGCTACTTGATATCAAGACTTACTATAAAGCTAAAGTAATAAAGACAGTGTACTATTGGTAAAAAAAAACAAAAAAAAAAAAAAAACAGACAAATCAGTTGATAAAACAAGAGTAGAGAGCCCAGAAATATACCCATGTAAATATAGTGAAATAATCTTTGACAAAGGAGCAAAGACAATACAATGGAGAAAAGATAGTCTCTTCAACAGATGGTGCTGGAAAAACTGAACATCCACATAAAAAAATTTAAAAAAAGAAAGAAACTAGACACAGAACTTACACACTCATAAAAATTAACTCGAAATGAATCATGGTTGGGCTTCCCTGGTGGCACAGTGGTTGGAGGTCTGCCTGCCGATGCAGGGGTTATGGGTTCGTGACCCGGTCTGGGAGGATCCCATGTGCCGTGGAGCAGCTGGGCCCATGAGCCATGGCCGCTGGGCCTGTGTGTCCAGAGCCTGTGCTCTGCAGCAGGACACAGCAGTGAGGGGCCCGTGTACCACAAAAAAAAAAAAAAAAAAGAATCATGGTCCTAAATGTAAATTGCAAAATTGTAAAACACTTAGAAGATAATACAGGAGAAAATCTAGATGGCCTTAAGTGTGTAAAAAACTTTTTAGATGCAACATCAAGGGCACAATCAATAAAATAAATAATTGATAAACTTGACTTTATCAAAATTAAAACTTCTGCTTTGCAAAAAAAAGTATCAGAAGCAGAGATGTGGCCAAGAAGACAGAGTAGGAAGACCCTGAGTTTGCCTCCTCCCAGGGGCACAGCAAAATTTAAACTATTTATAGAGCAACTATCTTTGTAAACAACATGATGATAAACAGAAAATATTTTCCACAATTAAAGATATAAAGAAGAAATAACATGAGGGCTGGAGGCAAGGTATAGTAAAGACCCACACCCAAAAAAAGGCAAACCAAAATGGGAGAATAATCACAATTGCAGAGGTTCTCCACAGAGAGTTAGGAGCATGAGCCCTACATTGAGCTCCCCAGCCCAGGTGTCCCACATTGGGATGAGAAGTCCCCAGGGCATCTGACTTTGAAGGCTAACAAAGCTTGTGTATGGGAGAGCTATAGAGTTGTGAAAAACAAAATTCTGATCTTCAAGAGCACACACACACAAAACTCACATGTTTCAAGACCCAGGGAAAAAGAAGTAATTTGAAAGGAGCCTGGGTCAGAATCACTTGTTGATCTTGAAGAACCTCCCAGAAAGGCAGGAGGCAACTGGACTCCCCCTAGAAACAGAGATACTCACGGTCACCACTCTGAGAGGTCATGCTACTGAGAGGACACTGGTGAATATAAATCCCATTTTGGAGTTCTACCTCTAGCCTATTAAAACCAGAGGCTCATCTGCTCAACAGCAGGCCAGAACCAGAACTGAGGACACATGGGCCATGCAGCAAGCCTGTCCTACTAGTGTACTCATAATAGTTAAACCCACTACAACAAAAGGGATGACACAGCACACATAGGGGGGACCCCTAGAACGTATACCTCTGGCAACCAGAATGGAACATGTGGCTGGGCCCCATTGGACATCTCTTACATAAGGTTATTTCTATAAGATCAGGAAACATAACTGACCTACCTAATACATAGAAACAACAAAGAATTGGGCAAAATTAGGAGACAGAGGAATACATTATAAACAGAGAAACAGGGCAAAGCCTCAGGGGGAAAAAACAAACAAACAAACAAAAAAACAAAAACCTAAGCAAAGTAGAGACAAACAATCCACTTGATAAAAAGCTCAAGGTAATGATCATAAAGATGCTCAACAAACTTGGCATAAGAATGGACAAACACAGTGAAAAGCTTAACAAAGAGTTAGAAAACATAAAAAGTAGCAGAGAGAGCTGAGGATGCAATAACAAAAATTAAAAATACTCTAGAAGCAATCAACAGGGATTAGGTAACTCAGACGAATGTATCAGCAAACTGGAAGACAGAGTAGTGGAAATGACGCAAGCTGAATAGGAAAAAAAAAAAGAAATTAAAAAAATGAAGACAGGGACTTCCCTGGTGATCCAGTGGTAAAGAATCTGCCTTACAATGCATGGGACACTGGTTTGATCCCTGGTCAGAGAACTAAGATCCCACATGTCACAGGGCAACTAAGCCCATGTGCCACAACTACTGAGCTTGTGCACCTCAACTAGAGCTGTGTATCACAAACTACAGAGCCCCCCCACACACACACAACAAAGAGCCCACATACCACAACTAAGACCTGACACAACCAAAAATAAATAAAAATAAAATAAAAATGAAGATAGTTTAAGAGACATCCAGGACAACATCAGGTGCACTACCATTGCATTATAGGGCCCCAGAAGAAGAAGAGAGAGAAAAGGACAGAGAACTTGTTTGAAGAAATAATAGCTGAAAACTTCCTTAACCTGGGAAAGGAAACCAACATTCAGGTCCAGGAAGCACAGAGTCCCAAACAAGATCAACCAAAAGAGGTCCACACCAAGACATGTTGTAATTAATATGGCAGAATTAAAGATAAACAGAGAATTTTAAAACACGTACACACCAAAATAAACAAACTAGTTACATACAAGAGAACTCCCATATGACTGTCAGCTGACTTTTCAGGGGGAACATTGCAGACCACAATTTACTCAAAATGATGAAAGGACAAAACATACAACCAAGAATCCTGTACCTGATAAAGTTATCATTCAGATTAGAAAGAGAGAAAGAGATTTATAGACAAACAAGAGCTAAAAGAAATCATTCTACTGGCTTTACATGAAATGTTAAAGGGACTTCTCTAAGCAGAA
This sequence comes from Delphinus delphis, assembly GCF_949987515.2. Taxonomy (NCBI): domain Eukaryota; kingdom Metazoa; phylum Chordata; class Mammalia; order Artiodactyla; family Delphinidae; genus Delphinus; species Delphinus delphis. The sequence goes on from NC_082701.1 coordinate 36,283,317, forward strand.
AAGAAAAGAAAATAACTAGAAATATAAAAAAATTACAAAAGGAAAAATCTCATAGGAAAAAGCAAAAAATATAGTAAAGGCGGTTGAACAACCACTTATAAAGCTAGTAGGAGGTTAAAATACAAAAGTAGAAAAATCATCTATATCCACATTAAGTAGTTAAGAGACACACAAAACAAGATGTAAGATATTACCTACCTCAAAAAAAATGATGAAACATTGTAGGATTGTAGGGGATGCAGGATTGTTAAAATGTATTATTAGAATGTATTCTACTTAAGCAATCATCAACCTAAATAATTATATATATATATATATATATATATATATATATATATAATACCAAAAACCTATAATAAATGCACACACAACAAACAGAAAGGAATTCAAACATAATACTAAGGTAACCATCCAATCACAAGGGAAGAGAGCAAAGGAAGAAGGAACAAAAAGAACTTAAAAAAAAACAACCGGAAAATATGAACAAAATGGCAATAAGTACATACGAATAGATAATAACTTTAAATGTAAATGGATTAAATAATCCAATCAAAAGACATGAGTGGTTGAATGGATAAAAAACAGGGCCTGTATACAGTTGACCCTTGAACAACATGGCTGCATGGATTAATGTATATGCAAAGTTTTTTCAAAAAAAAACAACACTACAATACTGTATGATTTGCAATTCTTAAAATCCACAGATATGAAACTGTGGGATGGAGGGGCCAATAATAAATTTGTACATTGATTTTTGACTATACAGGGTGTCAGTGTACTTAACCCCTAGTCAAGGGTTAAAAGTATATGCTACCTACAAGAGACTCACATCAGATCTAAAAACACACAGAGACTGAAAGTGATGCAGTGGAAAAACTTATTCCATGCAAATGAAAAGGAAAATAAAGCTGGGTAACAATATTTATATCAGGCAAAATAGACTTTAAAACAAAAACTGTAACAAGAGACAAAAATGGACAGTACATAATGTTAGAGGAATCAATCTAACAAGAATATATAACCGTTGTAATATATATGTACCCAACATAGGAACCCCTAAATACAGAAAGCAAATATGGAAAAACATAAAGAATAACATGGACCATAGCACAGTAATAGTAAGGGATATTAACACCCCAATTACATCAATATGCCTTAAAGATGTCACCAAAAAACTATTAGAAATTATCAATACATTCAGTAAAGTTGTAGGATACAAAATATATAAAGAAAGTTGCATTTCTATACACTAACAACTAAAGAGAAATTAATAAAACAATCCCATTTACAACTGCATCCCTTGTAAGATGCAAAGACTAACATAACAGGAATAAATTTAACTAAGGAGATAAAAGACCTGTACTCAGGAATCTATAAGGCACCGTTGAAAGAAATTGAAGATGACACAAACAAATGGAAAAATATACCATAATCAGGAATTAGAAGAATTAACATTGTTAAAAGGACCATACTACCCAAGGCAATCTACAGATTCAATGCAATCTCTATCAAAATACCAATGGCATTTTTCATAGAACTAGAGCAAAGAATCTTAATATTTGTATGGAAACACACACACACACAAACCCAATTAACCAAAATAATCTTGAGAAAGAACAAAGCTGGAGGTGTCACTCTTCCTGATATCAAACTATACTACAAAGCTACAATAATCAAACAATGCAGTACCAGCACAAAAACAGACACATAGATCAATGGAACAGAACTGAGAACCCAGAAATCATCCCACATTTATATGGTTATATAATCTAACACAAAGGAAGCAAGGATATACAATGGGGGGAAAGACAGCCTCTTCAATAAATGGTGTTGAGAAAGCTGGACAGTCACATGTAAAAGAATCAAAATAGACTAATTTCTCACACCACATACAAAAATAAATTCAAAATGGATTCGATATTTAAATGTAAGACCTGAAACCAAAAAACTCCTAGAAGAAAGCATAGGCAGTACACTCTATGACATCATCAGTCTTAGCAATAAATTTTTGGATATGTCTCCCCAGGCAAGGGAAACAAAAGCAAAAAATTAACAAATGGGACTGCATCAAACTAAAAGGCTTTTGCCAGAGAAGGAAACTATCAACAAAACAAAAAGGCTGCCTACTGAATGGGAGATGATATTTGCAAACAATATATCTAATAAGGGGTTAATATCCAAAATATACAAAGAACTCATACAACTCAACATCAAAAACACAATAAACTCAATTAAAAAATGAGCAGAGGACCTGAATAGATTTTTTTTTTGAAGAAAACATACATGTGGGCAACAACTATACGAAACGAGGCTCAACATCACTAATTATCAGGGAAATCAAATCAAAACCACAATGAGATATCACCTCATACATTTCAGAATGGCTGTCTTCACAAAAAGCAAGAAATAATAAATGTTGAGGATGTGGAGAAAAGGGAACTTTCGTGTACTCTTGATGGGAACGTAAAACCATGCAGCTACTATTGGAAAACTGTATGGAGATTACTCAAAAAAAATAAAAATAAATTAAAAATATGATCCAGCAATTCTACTTCTGGGTGTTTATTTGAAGAAAGTGAGAAAAACTAATTGGAAAAGATATATGCGGTCTTATATTCGTTTCAGCATTATTTACAATAGCCAGGATATGGAAGCAACCTAAGTGATGAATGGATAAAGAAGACGTGATATATATATATATATATATATATATATATATATATATATATATACACACATATACATATACATATATACATATATATACATATATATACATATATATGTATATATAGTGATATAGATATGTATATAATAAAATATTACTTAGGCATAAAAAGAATGAAATCTTGCCACTTGTCAAAACATGGATGGGCATATACTGTATTATGCTGAGTGAAATAAATCAGAGAAAGACAAATACTATATGATTTCACTTATTTGTGGAATCTATAAAACCAAAGGAATGAATAAACATAACAAAACAGAAAGAGTCATATATCCAGAGGACAAACAAGTGGTTGTCAGATGTGATGGGGCTGGGGAAGGAGAGAAATATGTAAGGAAAATTAAGAGGTACAAATTTACAGTTACAAAATGAATGAGTCATCTGGATGAAATGTATAGAGTAGAAAACATTGTCAATTCTAATGTAATATCTTTGTATAGTGACAGATCATAACTAGACTTATCATAGTGATCATATTGCAAAGTATAGAGCTATGTAATCACTGTGTTATGCAACAGGAACTAACATGGTGTTTTCAGTCAATTATACTTCAAAAACAAACTAAAACAAACTCATAAAAAAAGAGATCAAGTTTATGGTAACCAGAAGTGGGGAGTTGGGGTGTGGGAATTTGATGAAGATGGTATATTTAGTACAAACTTTTGATACAAACTACTAGTTATCAGATAAATAAGCACTAGGGATGTAATGTACAGTATGATAAATATAATTAACACTGGTATGTTATACATGGAATTTGTTAAGAGAGTAAATCTAGTAGTTCTCATCACAGGGAATTTTTCCTTTTATTTTTAATCTATGTGAGATTATGGATGTTCACTAAAATTATATAGTAATCTTTAAATGATATATACATCAAAGCATTATGCTGTATCCCTGAAACTTATACAGCGTTGTTTGTCAGTTATATCTCAATAAAACTAGAAGAAAAAACAAATAAATCAATTTACATTAAAAAAAAATATATAACTCAGGAATAGCCAGATGGAAGAGATACATTGGGCAAGGAATGGGGAAATACTGCAGAGCTTCCGTGCTCTCTCCAGGAGCACCACTCTCCCAACACCTCCATAATTTCACCAACCTGGAAATTCTCTGAATTCCCTCCTTTTGGGTTTTTGGAGGCTTCATTACAAAGGCATGATTGACCGATAATTGGCCAGTAGTGGTTAAACTCAATCTGTATCTCCTCCCGCTCCCTGGAAATCAGGGTGTGAAACTGGAAGTTCCAACCCTGTAATCAGAAGATTGGCTGTCCTGGCAACCAGGTCCCCCACCTCCTTAGAGGCTTTCCAAAGTTTACATCATTATCATAACAAAAAATATATTTTTTGCCCTTATCAGTTAGGAAATTCCAAGGGCTTTAGGAGCTCTGTGCCATAAAAGAGTCAAAGACTAAATATATACTTTTTATTATAAATCACAATATCACTACCAGTTTTGTCAGTTTACTATGAAGTTAAACATTCAATTACCACATGATTTTTAGGTATTTGTCCTAGAAAAATGAAAACTTTATTGTAAGTAAACCTAGAGAAAGTTTCCCCCCTGAATTTGCTTTAAGAGAACACTGTGTGCTAAATTGAACAAAGTGAAAATACATTTTTATGTGACTGGGATGTCTCATTGTTCACCAACTCAGGCATACAATGCAATCAAATTTATGTTAATTTATCTTGGTAGCTCCAGGTCTTCTGATCCCATTGGAATTTCTGTCTCTGCAAAGATTTTTTTCCTCAAGCATTTCTAAGCCTCCATATTTTCATTTAGAAAGCTGTTCTAGTAGTTGCTCAGAGTCAGTGGAAGGTATGGCAGGGTTCTATTATGGGCTACACAAAGGTGAAGTGCATTCACTAGCCTAATTGCAATTGTCAATGGTGTTTTATTCAAATGTTTTTCTATCAGGTAGCTGGATTATGGCAGATTCCATCAGCAGGTGAAGCCCCTGAAACACTGAAGTGTTGACTGACTCCTTCCTTCCTACATTTATTCAGGGGACCTGTATTTCTCCTGCATTATGGTTTCTATTGTCTTCTGCACCCCTATCATAATTCCACTAAATATGATTGCTTATGGGCAGACACCAATCCTGATCAAAGACCTCTTTCCTTTTTCTTCAAAGGCTCCTCAGGTACTGTGTACATCAATGGCTATAAATCATTGCTTGAAATGAGGAATGTCAGCAATTTCACCACAAATACAATAGTAAGTTTTGTATAGTTGCCTTTAATAACATCCCTCACTGCAAAGAGAAAATGTACCTAACACTAAAACAATGGCATTGGCAGTGGGTAATTTGAAATCATATGTTCTGGCAAGGATATGGAGTGTAGATTGACTATAGTGCCAATTACGGAAGCAGCTGTGTGCTTTGGGAAATAAACCAAAACAAAACTGTAGCAATTCCATCTCAATAAGATGGATTTAAAAAAGGTATGAAGGAGAGATTCAAGATTCTTTTTAGAAATTTAACTGCTAAGCTCCCAAAACTTTGTCAGAATTAATAAAAATTTCTATAGAATATTAGAGATTAGTACAGCATAAGGATTAAGAAATCAAGCTGTTAATCCAGTCAGACCTGAGTTGGAACTCAGCCAGCATAATGCTTTGGATGAAATAAATGATAAATAAATATGAACAAATATCAGTAACATTATTAAAAGTCTACAAATAATAAATGCTGGAGAGGGTGTGAGAAAAGGGAGCCCTCCTACACTGTTGGTGGGAATGTAAATTGGCGCAGCCACTGTGGAAAATAGTAGGGATGTTCCTCAGAAAACTAAAAAAAATAGAATTACCATACGATCCAGCAATCCCACTCCTGGGCATATATCTGGACAAAACTATAATTCAAAAAGGTATGAGCACCCCTATGTTCATAGCAGCACTATTCACAATAACAAAGACATGGAAAGAACTTAAATGTCCATTGACAGATGGACAAATGGACAGATAAAGATGTGGTACATATATACAATGGAATACTTCTCAGCCATAAGAGAGAACAGCAACATGGACACAACTAGAGATTATCATACTAAGTGAAGTAAGTCAGAAAGAGAAAGACAAATACCATATGATATCACTTATATGTGGAATCTAAAATATAACACAAATGAAACTGTCTATGGAACAGAAACAGAATCATGAACATAGAGAACAGACTGGCAGTTGCCAAGGGAGAGGGTGTTAGGGGAGGGATGGAGTGGGAGGAGGTTGGAGTTAACAAATGTAAGCTTTTATATAAAAAATGGATAAGTAACAAGGTCCTACTGTATAGCCCAGAGAACTATATTCAATATATTATGATAAGCCATAATGGAAAAAGAATGTATATATATGTATAAGTGAATCATTTTGCTTGCAGCAGTAATTAACACAACATTGTAAATCAACTATACTTCAGTAAAAATAAGTAAAACAAAAAAAATAATAATAATAAATTAAAAAAATATCGGTAACATTTTACCAATACCCATATTCAGAGTCCTATGCTCAAAGTAGTTTTGGAAACACAAGTGTAAATTAATTTAAGTAGACTTCAAAAAATGTTTTTCATAACCTTAATTAGTGCACACTGAAGACTTGCAAGACAGTGGTAGTATGTAGTATTTTTCAAAATAATTTGAACTTAGACCCCTTATTTCTCAGAATATCCCAATAGGAAAAGTGTGGCTTAAGAACCTTCTTTAATACTTACTATTACATGTTATAGGAGTTTGTCGTAGATCTTTATGGGGATAGATATTTTGATTTAGCAGTTTTAATATAGTCATTTTTAAGAAAAAATTATATTTTAATATAATATATTGGCATAATTACATCAAAATGGCTCCATTTTTTCTTAATTACCTGATAATATGCACAAAATATACCTCTGACCCTCACCCATTACAATGTCTCCTTTTTTTTTTTTTGCGGTACTCAGGCCTCTCACTGCTGTGGCCTCTCCCGTTGCAGAGCACAGGCTCCGGACGCGCAGGCCCAGTGGCCATGGCTCACGGGCCCAGCCGCTACGCGGCATGTGGGATCTTCCCGGACCGGGGCACGAGCCCAGGTCCCCTGCATCGGCCGGCGGACTCCCAACCACTGCGCCACCAGGGAAGCCCTCTTCATTTCCATGTCATTTTAGAAATTTTTATGAATCTGTGTTAAATTTATAAACCAGAAAAATATGCTGTCTATATTTGATTGGGTTATGTGACCTTAGATATTTATCCTAAAACCATTATTTTTAAGTTTATTTATAGCACTCTATTTTACTGAAACAACAGAAAAATATTTGAGAATTGACTATAGAGTTGACAGTTGGGTTTAATGGATCTTTTTATGAACCAACATTTTTTTCTCCTTTCTACTTCAGTGCCTAATATAGATTCAAACAAACAAAATTACCACAATTAGGAAGCTTACAAAAAGGAGAGTAATATGCCATCTAGATTTTCAAACAGAAAGTGAAATAAAATCCATTCGTATTCTGAAATTATTACTGGAAAGTAAATAAGTATGACCATCATAATGTTTATAAAGTAATTAGTGAATGTGATAGGCAAATCACTCAGGATATCAGGAATTGCTAGAAAATGAGCAAACATTATACTTAAAATGATTGAAGAGCTTTTCTGAATTAAGTTGCTGTAGTACACATATCTTCTGCTTATACATAATTTGACTTGGGCAGTGTCAAACTACTATGTCCTCCCTTAACCCAACTTTGACCAATCCTCCTCCTTGATCCCTACCCACTTCCATGAAATTCATCCTCACACTTATTCCTAACCCACACTATTCTTTGTCCCTAACCATCTGTAACCCAACATCATCTTCAAGACTATGCCAGGGTCAGGAGAGAGTTTCAACAATGGGATGAGGCTAAGGGATTGGTTAAAATATTGGTTTTATGTTCTGGTTCCTGTGGCATCACATTTTGTTGTTGTTTTCTTATATTTCTTTGATAACTACTGTTCAGATTCCTTGGTCAGCTCATACTCCTTGACCTAATTTTCAACTTTTGGTGTTTTAAAAAAAGATAGTCCTAGGTGCTAGGTTCAAGTATACAAGTATTCACAAGGAGTAAAACAAGCAAGGATAAATTTAGACTGCCATGGCAAGCTCTCACATCCTTTCTCATCACATTAGGACATATGAGCCATATATACACACATATAAAATCTCTGAGAAATCTAAGTGATGTGCATGTGTGTTTTAGTTACTCAAATAAGAATGACAAAAAATCCTTATTTTATAGTCTAGTAGTGACATAGCTTATGGGACATTTTCCATGGAGCCATGCTCACAGAACCATAGATATCAGGTTTGTTTATCTTAATCCATCCCAGGAAGACCATTTACCTAGGAAGACCAGGTAAATCCCCTAAAAGCATTACATACATAAGGACTCTCCAGTTAGTAAACACTACTAGTGTGCTTGCCAGGAAGTCTATCATTAGCATATTTACAATGAAATTTGATCAGGTTACCTTCCTTTTTTTCTTGTGTTCCCTAGTAAAAGGAGGGAATAGATTGCAGACCTGCTGTTAACCCCGTTCTCCATATCTACTTACTGCTGCTATAATGGTGAGCAAGTTGATCCAGCTCTCCATGCCTCAGTTTCCTCTTCTGCAAAGTACAGGTAATAATAATAATTTCCTCATAGTGTTGTTGTAATGATTAAATAATTAATACATGTAACGTTTTAGAAAAATATTTGGTATTTGGTGAATGCCTTATAATAATAGATATCAGTATAGCTCCAGTTTAAATCTTTCTTCTTGATTTCAGCCCCACACATTCAACTGCCTGCTTAACAATTTCACTTGGATATTTCACAGGGATTTCAAATTCAGGTATAAACTGAGTTCATAATTTCTTCCCTCAACCCCCAAGCCCACCACAGATTCTACCTTAAAAAAAATACTAGTTCTAGGGGCTTCCCTGGTGGCACAGTGGTTAAGAATCCGCCTGCCAGTGCAGGGTACATGGGTTCAAGCCCTCGTCCGGGAAGATCCCCCATGCCGTGGAGCAACTAAGCCCGTGAGCCACAACTACTGAGTCTGTGCTCTAGAGCCCGTGAGCCACAACTACTGAAGCCCGTGCGCCCAGAGCTCATGCTCTGCAACAAGAAAAGCCACTGCTGTGAGAAGCCCATACACCACAATGAAGAGTAGCCCCCACTCGCCACAACTAGAGGAAGCCCACACACAGCAACAAAGACCCAACACAGCCAAAAATAAATAAAAATTTAAAAAATAAATTTATTTATAAAAAGTACTAGTTCTATAGGAGAGTATATTACTTTCTTATTCATATAATAGCTCTTGAAAGAAACCTAGCAATCCTCCAAGAATTCTGCCTTTCTCATATACCCTGATACCCAATTTCTGTAGATGGTTACTGCCCAAATATGTCACTTCTTTGATTCCTTTGCCAACACCATTACAGTCTCCTTTAGTCTCTGATCTGAATGATTGTTAAGGTGTTCCAATTAGCTTTTCCAAATTCATTAATATACTCTATTCTTCCTCCACTGAAAGCACAAGTCAAATCATCTAACTACCCTACTAAAGTGGTCAGAGGGTGCCCGTCATTTCTAGGACAGAGACCAAAATTCTCAATGTAGATTCACACCTCTATATCATCCAGGCCTGCCCTCTTCATGAGACCCATTTGTCCCTGCTCTTGCCTCAATGTTTTATTTCAATCCATTAAATAATTTATTATTCTTCCTGCCTTAAGATCCTCACACATTCTGTTCCATATTTGGAAAGCTCTTGCCTACCCTTGACCCAGTTAAAAGTCCTCCTAATTCTTGTGAGCTCATAATGAGCATTAGTTCCTCAATAAACATTTCCTTGATTCCCAAGAGAGACCAGGTATTCCTATAATTTCCACACATAGCCTGCTTCACAATGAAAATTAAATAAAAATCAATAAATTGATCAAATTAATAAAATAAGTAAGAAAATTAAATAATAACTGTATTCCTAGGGTCTTCCTCAGTCTTTGACTCTTGCTTAAACAGTATTCTTTTTTTTCCCCTGTACAATGCCCAAAATGGAATGGCTTGCTCTTGGTCATAGTAAAAATGTTTGTATGTGGAAAATCACATCGAAGTGTCTGCATCAAAATGCCATGGCTTTAATTGTTTCACACTATAAAAATATCTCAATATTACATACAGAAAATATATAGTTGTTTTGCAATGCAAACTCCTGGTCAAATTTTTTTAACCTCTTAATTTCCATCACTTATTTCTATCCTCCCCCAACTCCCTCCTTTCTGGCAACCACTTGTTTGTCCTCTGGATCTCTGAATCTGTTTCTGTTTTGTTATGTTTATTCATTTCTTTTGTTTTTTAAATTCCACTTATCAGTGAAATCTTAGAGTATTTATTTTCTCCACCTGACTTATTTCACTTAGCGTAATACACTCTAGGCCCATCCATGTTCTCACAAATGGCAAGGTTTAATTATTTTCTATGGTTTATATGTATATCATTTTATATATATACCACACCCATCTGTTCATGGGCACTTAGGTTGCTTCCATAGTCTGATTATGGTAGATAATACTGCAGTGAACATAGGAGTGCATATATCTTTTCCAATTAGTGTTTTCATTTTCTTCAGATAAATACCCAGAAGTAGAATTGCTAGATCATATGATAGTTCTTTATTTAATTTCTTGAGTAATCTCCATACTGTTTTCCATGGTGGCTACACCATGGAACAGTGTACAAGAGTTCCAACCAAGAGTGCACAAGAGTTCCCTTTTATCCACATCCTAAACAACATTTATTATTTCTTGCTTTTTGTGAAGATAGTCATTCTGAAACGTGTGAGGTGATATCTCATTGTGGTGTTGATTTGATTTCCCTGATGATTAGTGATGTTGAGCACTGTTTCATATACTTGTTGGCCATTTGTATATCTTATTGGAAAAAATGTCTATTCAAGTCCTCTGCTCATTTTTTAATTGAGTTTATTGTGTTTTTGATGTTGAGTTGTATGAGTTCTTTGTATATTTTGGATATTAACCCCTTATCAGGTATATTGTTTGCAAATATCTTCTCCCATTCAGTAGGCAGCCTTTTTGTTTTGTTGATAGTTTCTTTCTCTGGCAAAAGCCTTTTCATTTGATATAGTCTCATTTGTTTATTTTCTGCTTTTGTTTCCCTTGCCTGGGGAGATGTATCCAAAAATTTATTGCTAAGACTGATGATGTCATAGAGTGTACTGCCTATGTTTTCTTCTAGGAGTTTTTTGGTTTCAGGTTTTACATTTAAACCTCTAATCAATTTTGAATTTATTTTTGTATGTGGTGTGAGAAAGTAGTCTATTTTGATTCTTTAGCAAGTGACTGTCCCACTTTCCAAACACAACTTATTGAAGAGACTGTCTTTTCTCCATTGTATATTCTTGCTTCCTTTGTGGTAGATTAATTGATCATATAAGTGTGGGTTCATTTCTAAACTCTCAATTCTGATTCATTGATCTATGTATCTGTTTTTGTGCCAGTATCATACTGCTTTAATTATTGTAGCTTTGTAATATAGTTTGAAGCCAAGGAGTGTAATACCTCCAGCTTTGTTCTTCTTTCTCAAGATTGTTTTGTCTATTTGGGGTCTTTTGAATTTTCATAAAAATTTTAGTATTATTTGTTCTAGCACAGTGAAGAAATGCCATTGGTATTTTGACAGATGTTGCACTCCTGGCAAATTTTACAGGAAACATTGATCTTAGTAACTAACTTAGTTGATAGGAGATATATATATATATAGATATATATATATATAGATATATATATATATATATATATATATATATATATATATTAGAATTCAGCTTCCCCAAAAGTTGGTTTGTTTTAGAAGAGTTGGTCTGAGCCACTGTTTCTTAATTTTAATAGATAGGATGATAAGTTATCTATAGTGGCTATTTATAGTTTAAAGTAGTAAAATAATCATCACTTTGGAGGATAACACTTATTTTTCTGTCAATATATCAGTAGGTCTTCAATCTTGATCCACCAAGTATGATTTCATGTCACTAGAATAAATGATTTTTTAAAAAGTGAAGATGAAAAAAAAAAAAAAGTGAAGATGGGATAAAAATAAAACCTTTAAAAACCAGTGCCTTATAACAACCTCAGTTTTCAAATTGTCTATCAGCAACGATTCTGGCCCTCATAGTTTTAGTAAAGTTTATATTCTGCATAAGAATCATTGCCCAATAGCTTATTTTGAGGTTATACTGCTTGTTTAATCATTGTTTGCTGTCCAGAGTCAAAAAAATTCTAGCAGAAACACAAATTCAAACTGGAAACAACCTCATTTTGTTCCTAACAGATTTCTCCATGTGGTATAGTCAATATTGGTCTATGTGCTTAAATTCTCCTTCCTTTTTAGTAGTGTACTGTCCTGAGAAACATAGATTAGTAATTTTTTTTGAAAAGGAAACCATAATACAATTTAGAAGATATGTCCAAATAACTGCTAAATCCATACTATAGGAGAAATAAGAAAGATGTTCCTTTTTAAAATTGTAGCCTCTTACCTGCTTTATCAATTAAGATAATTGGCAGTGTTTAAACATTTTTTTGTGCCAGTATCATACTGATCCATCTGCGTGACAAAAAAATATTCACTGAACAATTTTTTAAAGTTGAGATTTATAATCAATTGTGGTATTATTACTCATATCAAATCAAAAAGAAGCTTGGGTACCAATAAAGTTCTGGGCACATTTTCTTGATTATAAATCTGAAATACATGTACTTACCACTTTCCACAATTCATTTAAAACTAAGAATCATATTTATTATTTTCTTCAGTCCACAAATTCCAGAGATTGGGTTATTCTCCACATTAGTTCTCTTATTTCCTTCCAGAATTGTTTCTGAATTTTTCCAGATGACTTTCTGATAAGAAATAAATAACAAAGCAAACACTTGCTTATTTGTTAGGAAAGAGAAAATAACTGTAATTACCATGTGTATAAAGTAGTTAATCTCCTCTTGGGCAGTCTGTCTGTAAAATGAGGACACTCTAGTGTTTACTCTTAAACAGATAAAGCTATTTTGTGGTAGGTGGAAACAATGTGTTGGCAGTCAGTAATCTCCATGTACAAACCCAAATTTTTCAGAGTCCATGAATAACATTTTCAATGTTCTTGAACCAAAAATTTATCCATTTTTCAAAGTCTTCAATACCATCCCCAGATTCATTTTTCTTTGCTTCTCTAAGGAGTTTTCTGTTCTCTCTCCTTCTAAAGTGAATTCCCTAGGTGACCATTTTACAAAGGAGAATTTTACCTGCCACCATGAATTAAGTTCAAGGAGAACTGTGAAATAAATTACCAATCATTTATCAGACTGATAAAGCCACAGAATCAGCTAACTCAGTTCTCAGAAGACCCCACATTTTTCATTAATACCAATGCTGTGGGATAAGACACCAAAATGATTGATTAAATTTTTCATCCACTTTGCGTATGTAAACATTCTCAAGATTTTATCTTCTCAGGATAGAATTTATTTTCCTTTCTTATGTAACTACATTGTGTACCCCTTTATGAGTACCTGCTTTTGAAAACTGTATAGAATTTTTGGAAGTTTGGATTGCTATTTCAGGGTGTTCAATGTTGCCATTTTATGATAGTGAATACCCTCAGAAGTATACAATAAGTTTTTTGTTTGTTTGTTTGTTTTCCACTAATCTCCTTGAAGTGTCATATGATTTGAAAATATGCTGGTTTTTATTCAATGTATGAATTTACTAATTTTATTATTTAAAATTGTAGCTAAGTATCTTTTATAAATAAGAAACGCTTACCATAGTTGGGTAGTATTTTTTATATTTATCTAAAACAAACTAAACAAGCGGACCCCAGAAATCCACGATATACTAATCCCACATCATTGCAGGATTGAATAAATAAATAAATGAACAAATACAACACTATTTAGGGATAAAACAAAAGGACTAAGTTACATGTAGACCAGGTACTATAAATGAGCACATTTCTCTGTGGAGTTTTTAGTTATGATAAAGTCTGTTAACTCATATCTTTAACAGATAAAGTCTGTTAAAGATAAAACAGAATAACTATCATCAAGATGATTTGCTTAAACCTATGTCTTCAGGGAGATATAGAAATTCACTCCAAAACCATGAGGATAAGAACAGTACTGTGGAACTGTGGAACACTACTGTGGACAATGTTGTTTTTGCATTAAGACAATCAATTAATAATGACTCATGGTTACTAAGACAGATTTTATTTCTTTAATAGGCATTTTAAAAATGTGATCCCAAAGCCAGCAGCATCATCAACACCTTGGAATTTCTTAGACATGCCAATTCTTGGACCTTGTATTAGTTTCTAGGGATGCCATAACAAAACTCCCATAAACTTGTTGGTTTAAACTACAGTAATTTATTTCCTCACAGTTCTGGGGGCTAGAAAGTCCAAGATAAAGGTGTCAGCAAATTCAGTCTCTGGAAGTTTCTCTTCCTGACTTCCAGACTGCCATCTTCTTGCTGTGTTCTCACACAGTCCAGAGAGTAATCTCTGGTGTCTCTTCCCCTTATTTTAATGTCAGCAGGCTTGCTGGATTAGGGTTTTATCACCTCCTCACAGAGCCTACCACCAAATGCAGTCACATTGGAAGTGAGGGCTTCAACAGATGAATTTCAAGGGGACACAAACATTCAGTTCATAACAGGCACCAACCCAAATGTAACAAGCCAGAAACACCGGGTTTAATAAGCCCTCCAGTAATTCTGATGCACACAAAAATGTGAGAGCCAATGCTAAGGGAGTGGTGTTCAACCCTAGTTACCCATTAGAACTACCTAAGGATTTTTTAAAACATACCAATACCTGGGGTTCACCCAACAACAATAAATTCAAACTATCTATGAGTGGATCTTCAGCACTGATATTTTTACAAGCTTCAAGAAAATTCTTATTTTCTGCCAAAGCAGCAAAACACCCATTCTAATCCCAAATTCTGTGTGTGTGTGTGTGTGTGTGTGTGTGTGTGTGTGAACTTATCTATATTCACCACTGTATTGTCAATTGCTCTCCTGATTCTGCTTTCCTCAATCATCTTCCCCAAACCTCATTCTTCCTGATACTTGTTTTATCCTTCTCTTGCAATCTTCCTCCAATAACTCACAAATTATAACCCAATTTCTCCAGCTAAATTAAAAAAAAAAAAAACCTGTAAAGGCATAGTCATAAAAGGTCTGGAAAAAATTTATTTTCTACTCTCTACTATAAAATCCAACCTCATCAGTAGGCTTATTTTTCAAATATGAAACTGACTCTAACTAATAAAATCTTGCTTCTAAATTCCTCCTGCATAAAACATATCCCAGCAAATTTAGTATATCTTTGTAAATTATCTCATTAGGAGATAATACATGTTAAAGTATTTTCATTAGCTGTAAAGGACTGTATTAATGTAAGGTATCATTACTGTTAACTGGAATATAAGTTCCTAGAAGAAAGAGAATATGTTTATTTACCAGTGTAGTCTCAACACCTCAAAAAGCCAGGGGTGTTCAGAGCTCAGTTAGTTTCTTTTTAATTACGTATTTCATTGATTTATTTAATTGTGAAATTAAAGTCAACACAAATAAGAATTTTGAAAACTTGACTTTAATAACTGAGTTACTGTGAAATAAGCATAAGATCATGTATAAATCATAACACCTAAGAGAGAAAATTAATAATAGAACATTTATAAAAGTTGATGATGTGATGTCAATAGTGATAATGATAATTGAAAGAATAAAAGATTTCTTAGGAAAACATTAAAAAAACTGTTTTGAAAATATAACACTTGTTGCATGCCACTCAAATAAATAAAGATAACGAGGAATAAAAGGAGAAAAAGGAAGAAATGGAAAAAGGGGAAGGAGGAAAGGATTATAATTGGTGCAATCTCCCTATTATCTATGCTAAAAAAGTTGTGTCTGAGAGTTCCTTTAACAACTACTTAAAAAAAACAAGGCATATATATATTTACAGGCAAACAACAAGGTGTATATATATGTAATATTGTAATATATATGATAGTGTAATAATATATATGTTTCATACATATATATGTGTGTGTATATATTCCTCATCAATTGAAACATTGAAGTCAGGCTAATTGGGTATCAGATTCTATTTCTCTCTTTGTTTTTGCTTTTCCATGTGACTTTGGGTAGGTTAAGTGACTCCTCTGAGACTTTTTTCTTGCTTTGGAGCTTAAATAAAGTCACACACATAAATTGCCTTGTAGAATACCTAGCATATAGTTCTCTTCCCTATTTTCCCCTGGAGATATTTATACCTGCATTTAAGTAAAGTTGTAGGTGTTGTTTTATTTAGAGGTATTCCAGCTCATTTGTGAAAGCAAAACTTAGAAAATAGAAACAACATTTTTAATCACATTTCTAATCAATTATTTTCATCAACTTTTGTCCTAAGGACTGATACTATTTTCTGTTACTTTACTGATTGTTATTTCACACTGGTCTGAAGAAGAGACAGGTGTTTAAAAATTGAAATAATGATGAATTCTATATTGTTCATTTAATATTTTAGTAGTCAGAGCATCACCATTATCACCTGTTATTAGTAAAGAATTATGAAAAGCCTTGGTTCTCTCTCCATTTCCAGAATATTTGAATAAGCACTGCAATTCAGAGTAAAACAGTGCCCCTGTTACATTTTACCAACAACCCCTCAACTTCCTCAAAAGCATTAGTACACTGAAAGACATGTTTTACTTACCTTGATGTGTAGTACAAGTTGTCTTGAATAAATCTTCATGAAGATCTTTTTGGAGGGAAAAAAACAACTTTAGGAAAGGTTATTTCTCATTATCAATGTAGAATGACTGGGACTGTAGATGAGAAAGTGATTATATAAATGAAAGGACATACCTAGACATACATAGGAAAATTCTGTAGTGATCTTCAGGAGCTTGTTTATGTCTGATTGCTATTTCAGCAGAAATCAAAAATACAACTGACCTTTCCTAACTTTCAGCAACATTTTGAGTGAAAACTATAAAGAGCTACATAATGTACTTTGAAAAAATAAAAATATTTTCAACACATTCTAAATATCTCATTTTCATGACTATTAGTTGGATTTAGGAATATGATACTGTGGAAAGAAACTTACTTAGACTGGGAATATGGAGACTTAGTTTTATTATTGGCTCCACTCTCTAGTTTGTTGCATATTTCTGGGTCCAATTGACTCATCTATAAAGTGAGAAAATTGTACTATATGACCTCAAACAGCACTTTTAAAATTTAAGATACTGATATGCAGTAAGACTCATCAAAGTTTTCTCACATCCATGATCCTTAGTGTGCTTTTAAATCATTGATCATCATTTTGATATCTGAAGAGATGTCAAAACTTACCTTCAAGGGTATTCAAAGCCTGCATAGAGAATTATGAAAACACTCCGATGATAGCAATGCTATTTAATTTAAAATAACCATGTGTATAGCTGATTCACTTTGCTTACAGTAGAAACTAACACAACATTGCAAAGCATCTATACTACAATAAAAATTAATTTAAAAAAATAATTTAAAAAATAAAATACACCTGCGTTTTTATATTACCCACAAAACTGAAAAAGAAATGAAAGTAATGATCCAAAGACTAAAATTCATTTAGTTCTTCCTAAGGAAGGATTTCCATATGCATCTTATATGAAATGATAGGAAGAGAAATCAACCTTCTCCTTCCCCACCCCTCCTAAATGCCTCACAAAATGTCATTGTTTAATGTTTAATAAATTCTTTCAAGTTGATGGCAGAAGCCAAAATAATTAAGAAGGTCAACACAGAAGAAAACCCAGGAGGTCCACTAGAAGAAATAATTTTGAGGAACGAAAAGATTTAAATCTATCAAACATTAGGGATGCCACAGAAAAATTCCTTTAAAATATTAGATACTTCAGGGTCCTTCTTGATCAGTTTCCATTTTACTTTAAGTTTTAAGGGAAGGAGGGAAAAGTACATTTGTCTGTTACAACAATTAAAAGGAGGGCATAATGTCTGTATATTACAACTAGCCCATAACTTACAAGGGATTTCTTACCAGAACAAAATTTAACTAATTTTTCCATAGTCTTGCAGCCAATTGAGCTGAGGAGAAGAGAATTGGAGGAGTAAGGAAGATTTCTCATAGAATTCCTGTGTTATCCTTAAATCTGTAGTCATACTTCTGAGTTAGGAACACAGATTCTATGACTAGTACTCTAGCCCTGAAAAAAATAGTTTACATTTCAGGCCATAACCAGGGACTGGAATAAAGCATGTGCAGGAAAGAGAAATAGAGTGAGACTCTGGGAGGTGGGGGTGGGGGAGGGGAAGAAGTGACTAATGTACACTAATGCAAAAACTAATTATGTATACTTGAGCTAATGGGGTAAAACAGAGACAACTCCGAAAAGATGTATAATATTACTGAAAATTTAGCTAAACTACTTGAAATGCAATTAACAGTCATTTCACTTCCCATGACCAGGTTTCTTTCATTATCTGAAACTTACTTCTTTTTGGAATAAGGTTAATATTTGTAGAAGTATTAGTATATTAAAGCATAACATTTGGGACTTCCTATGCATTAATATCTTTTAACCATCTCCCAATTTGTTACTTGCCTTCATACCAGGCTAGTATAGAGAATAACTCAGAAAGTTTAAAACACACTAATAATCATCTTTGCACCCACAAAAATGAAACTAATAGAGTATTCACAATGATTGAATGCTTAATGACTTATAATTAGTGATTGCCCTTCTCTCACCATCTTGTGAATATACATAGAAATTTATTTTTTCTTGAAAGAAGTATATGGGTATTAGAAATAGTTTTTGAATTTTGATTATGATGATACTTATACATCTCTATTTGTCAAAAATCATTAAAAATCCAGAAAATGTAGATTTTATACTGTATGTATATTTTACCTCAATAAACTAGACTTTTTAAAAAATGCTCAGAACTTTAAATAAGTATATAGTAAACAAAAATTTTAATTTTTAAGTAACATTTAAAAAATCAATTTTGAATAGGTTATACATGTTCATGAATCAAAATTCAAATAGTGTGAAAAAGTATATGATAAAATCTCTGTCGCAACTTTTTTCTCCACCCACCATATTTCTATCCTGAAGACAATTGCCCTTCTAGTTTCATGAATGTTCTTTTAGAGAAAGTATTCCTTATATATAGAACTGTATATATGTTCCATGCATGTACACTTGTATGTGTGTTGCATATGCACCTTAATTGGAGCACAGTTTGCACCTTGATTTTTGTACTTAATATATTTTGGAGATGACTCCATATCATTACACATAGGTCTGACTCATTCTTTTTAATGGCTATTCCATTTTAACAATGTGCTATAAAAACATCTTTATCCAGACTTTTGAGATTATTTAATATTTTGTTTCAATTTTTTGTTATTGAGACAGTACCAAAATGAATATAATAATAGATATTTGTATATATGTAGTATAAATTCCTAGAAGTGAAATTCTGTGTCAATGAATATGTGCATATTTAGTTTTAATAGATATTGCAACATTTCCCTTATGACTTGTACTATTTTACACTCCTGCCTGTAATTTTGATCACCTGTTTAGCCATATTTTTGCCAATAATAGAAGGTTATTAAGACTTTTTTGGCAATGTTATGCAAAAATGCCATAGCGTTATAGTCATAACTTGTATTTCTCTCAATGTAAGAACAAGCATATTTTCATATATTTGAAAAATAAAGTTTCTGGGTGATAAATAAAGTTTACTTTATATGGTAATTCATTTAGCTGAACATTATGCTTTAATTATTTATTTATAATTAGTGTTTTCAAAATTACATTTTCTAGCTTCAGTTTCACCTTGGGTCTTGGGTGAAATTTAGATTCAGCCAGCCAAATGCACTTGGATATCATTGCTTGAAGACAGAAATTAGATAGAGGTCATATTTCTTCTATTTCTGCTTCTGCTTTTACTGCTGTCAAGTATGGTTATGGAGACATTGAAATTTTCTATGGCAGTCTTAGAAAAGTTCCCAGAAATCAGTCATATGCTTTAAAGGCAAGAAACAGAGTCCTCTTTTGGCCAATACTTCTTCCAGGTCCGATATATCTCTGCAGAAAATAAGTACAGTCTCAGTGATCCCTCAGTGGAATGTTTTTCATTTTTAACTTATATAGTATCCTTATAGATCCTGGGATGATATCCTTCCCAACGTTTTCTAATCTATGACTGAGGTGAGATACTTGCCATCAAGATATTTTCAGGAATATTGTGTTGGGGGAAGGAACAAGATACCAAGTTCTGAATAATTTTCCCTAGTTCTGAGTGAAGCTCCTTGAGGCACAGGGTTGTATATTATGTGTGTGATCTATTTTAGCCTCTACTTCTTCCCAGCCAATGGAAGGCAATTTTTCTCCTTCACCTTGCCTCAACTACAGACCACTTCCCACACAGATATGGCATGTCTGCATGTTTCCTCATTCAGCACTTCCTCCCCTGCTATTCTGTTAGCCAATGGTATTCAGAAAAATGTTCCAGGGCCAGCTTACACTGCTTGTATCTTTTGTTCCAAAGAAGGGGCTGTTAATTTTAGCTCACAGGATAAGTCATTTATAACAGAGAACTGTGCAAGGCTTGTTGAAAGCCACAACTGTAGGCATTTCTTCTGGTGTCTCCTAGTTTTTTTATTTTTTGGTTTTTCGTTTTTTTTTTTTTTTTTTTTTTTTGCGGTATGTGGGCCTCTCACTGTTGTGGTCTCTCCCGTTACGGAGCACAGGCTCCGGACGCGCAGGCTCCGGACGCGCAGGCTTAGCTGCCATGGCTCACGGGCCCAGCTGCTCCACGGCATATGGGACCCTCGCGAACCGGGGCACGAACCCGAGTCCCCTGCATCGGCAGGCGGACTCTCAACCACTGTGCCATCAGGGAAGCCCTGTGTCTCCTAGTTTTATTGAGAATATTATCCAATATTTCTGAGAGGACAAGGGACCATCACCACTTTACTCTTCAATCTTATTAACCCAAGTTTTCTTAACTTTCAAGAGTGTAAAGTATTTGCCTCATAAGCACATCAAGGAATAAAAGTAAATTTATTGTATGAGTAGTTAGGGTTAGAAAAGTGTTCTAGATCTATTTATTTTTGCTTTAGAGTTGGTAGAACATGACTCTCATAAAATAGGAAGAGATTTGGATTGCTGTGAATATATCTCTAGCCTTGTCAGGTTTATTTTGTCACCTTAAACCTACTATTTTTTCCTGTCCAATAAATGTACCCGAGGGTCCAGTGCACACAAAAATTTTTGGTAATAAAATTCATTGGTTTTCCCTTCAGCTATGTGAAAATAAAACCAGAAGATGGAAATGTGGAAGAGTGTCCTCACATGGAAGAAGGCCTCATGTTGGTACCCTAGTCTTGGACTTCCTGCCTCCAGAACTATGAGAAATAAATTTCTGTTATTTATAAGTGAAAAAAATATGGCTTGTTATCCTGATTTTTATTCCCTTGGCCCTCCCTTTGATTTTTAAATCCATTATTGATTGCTAATCCCAGTCTAACTGTATAAAAATCACTTATTAAAAATATATATGCCTGAGTTTCCCCCTAAGCCCAATGGATAAAAATCACCAGGAACATATCTTTAGCAAAATAGTTTAAGAAACTACTAAGGTGATTCTGATAGCTAGCCAGTTTTGAGAACCCTAAATTATAGAATCAGAAACCATCAGAAAATTCAAAGACCAACCTAAGAGCCTTTCAAATTAATTCAATTTTTGCACAATCAATAAGGCATAGCAGTTTAACTTGAAGGTCAAAAGCAGTAGTTTGTCTCCAGATTCTCTTAACATGAATATAATTAATAAATTTAAACTGATGTTAACCTCTTTGGAAACACATATCATAAGAGCATTTCAGGCCCAGTGAATTTTATTTTATCTTTTTTAAAAGGCATTAGAATTTGGGATACTCTTTAACATCTGCTTTTAGCAGAGTGACAAAACCAGATGATAAGTTCCATCAAAAGAGAGAGACAACTTTTTATTCATAAAGGAGTAGGACATTTACTTACACAAAAAAAGAAAACAAAATAAAAAGAAACCTGAAAAGAAAAGAAATTGGGAATGTCTACAATGTATTCAAGCTTTTAGTCAATTATTTTGACAACATGTAGAAGAGAAAACTTAAGTGTTTTCATTTACCAGGGACCAAAAAAAAAACCCAAAAGTCAAAAGCACTGGTTATGTTTTGTGATTAAGTTTGCACTTGGAAATCATATAAAATCTAACACTAGGAAGAAATAATCCAGTGAGGGTGTCTGAGACCATATCATTCAACTAGAATTTGTTGTTACTATGCACTAAGAACTCTGTTTGATATTTCCTACATGTTATTTCATCCAACCCTTATAAAAACCCTGTGAGTTAAGTGTCATCTCCATTCTACTGATGATGGAATGGAGAATCAGTGGTAAGTTACTTACTCAAAGACACATGACTAAAAAGAAACAAAGGACCACACTTGGACCCCATGCAACAAATTTAGTGTCTTTTTTTTGCTACAACACAATTGCCTATTTTGTTATATGTGTTGTCCTCTATTAACCTGTTCCCTCTTCTGCAATTTCCCCTTTGCTTATTTCTCTGGCATCTCCAATCTCCTTATTCCTTCTTTGTCACATGTTTCTCTAACTGGTAATACCACTTCATCTTATTGTCAATCACCAAATATGTGCAACCTCCTTGGAGTCTTAGTGTAATCGGAGTAACATGTGAGGATGGAGACAAGGCTGGTTTGCAGAATCTTAAGAAAATAAATCAGCTTCATGATGCCTGCTGGTATAAAGAAAACAGGGAATGTGATGTTTGAAGTCAATTCAAAGATGCAAGCATACACAAAATTTACATAAATGTTAAGACTCTCTTCCTCCTTTCACAATATAATCTAGAGTTACGTCTACCTGCCTTCTACATTGTGAAAAGTACACACTATAATTAAAAAGTAAGATCATTTCAGGAGAGATAGGAAAAACAAGATTATGTATGGGAACACTGACCTCAAGTGGAAAAGTCTTGCCATCAAGGGCCACATTCACTGATCTCATTTAATTAATTTTTCTTACAAGCACTTCATACTTTTTGTGAAAAAAAGTAGACACTCACTAACATTGAGGGGGAAAAAAAGGTTTACCTGGATGCAGACATTCTTGAAATATAAGTCACCATGCGTTGGCCTCTCCATTGTCTAACAGCCATGAATAGAACATAAATTCATGGCTCACATTCACCCTGTAAATAATGACAGACCCTTAATGACTGTGTGAAGCTGGCTTCTATTCTGAAAGATTTGTTTGTACACCTATATGATTGTTAAATATGTTGACTATGACCTCAGAATAAATCATAAGAATCCAAAATTAACCTAACTATATAAAAAGGTAAGCAGGATCATAGTAAATGCTTAATTAACTCATTAACAAACAAAAATGAGATAGATATATAGTTCAAATGAGTTTGAGGTATACACTATAAAATTTTCCCAGTTTTACATCTGTGCATCATTATTTTTAAACTAATTAAGAGTGCAAAGGAGGAATATGGATCTTACTTTTAGATAGAACAGAAAGCAAATCCTGAGTCTATGATCTTGATAAGCTATTTTAAATCTGCCTCCTCAAAAGTAATGTTAGCATTATTTTAATATCTATATTACAAACTCTTTCTAAAAGTTAAGTGAAAAAAAAGAGCCCAGTTACAACTCATATACGCAAGAGTAAATGTTAACTATTGTCCTTTAAAAAAACACATTGGGAAGATAAAGGGCTTTAAGAGGTTTATGTCCATATGTATTTACAACAGAGTGACTTTGGATTTTTGTTTATGTTGAACATAGTACAAAGAAATAGAGCATCAATGGCAGTCAAATATATTTCCATTTCCCCTACAAGGAGGCTAAGTACTTGTTTAAAATATTTTTCCTTTGGTAATTTGAATCCAAGTGTCAAAAATTAAGTCAAACATGTCAGAAATAATTCATTGTTTACTTTTATTTTTATGTGCCATTTGAAGAATGGAAACAGGCACTTCATACATTATCAAAGTGGCACTGATACTTTTTCACATTACTTATTTGAGAAACAAGAATTTCTGGAAGGAACTCAATTTCAAACGTGGAGCAATGCTAAGTCTTTCCATAAAACAACAAATCTTCAACTAGACATTGTACAGATCATCTTCTATATCATTAATTTATATCATACTGTATACAGCAATTTGACACCTTCATTTGCACCAACCCCTATAACAAGATTCTATCTAAGATATAGTCCAAAGGCAATAGCAATTAGTTTACAGAAGTGATTGAATATAATATTTATAAGGCTTTAATTTTGAAACATGATGGGTTCTAAGCTCATATGTACCAATAGAGATTCTAGGGTTGAGTCACCTCCTACTAAACTCTTTTTACTACCATCCCATAAATGACTCTGTTAGCACTTTATTCTACAATTGCTATATTAATTCCCAACAAAACACTACACTATCCTTACCAACTACCACTCTCAATATTATCTATATTATCACAACCCTCTCCACTGCCTGTCTTTATCACTTCTTTTTTATTCTTCCTTCAGAATTCCTTTGTTTCTGACATGTTTTACAGAATTAAATAGTAAAAGTGATATTTATTTCTTTCTATTGGTACTTCATGAATATTCCCACTATTTTTCTTAATTTCTGAAGCCTGCCATAGATTTTATATTTCATCCTCTCAAGCAAATTAGAGTATCTGTACCTAAGAATAGATTCACAGAGGAGTTATTTGTATGATACTTTATTTCAGATCTAAACATGATCTAGGTTTTCATCCATTTTATGTTTCAGTTGATTGCATGCTTTGGCATGAGGTTGGCAGTGAGAAGGAAAATGTTTTTCCAACAATTTGGCTTTCCTGGCTAGATATCCAGGTGTTTCTTTTTATTCTTTTATAGCTAACTGATGCAATAGCGAGGACATTTAATCTGTCATCATGTTCACAAAGAGATTGCCCATGGCTGAAGTTCCAATCAAATATATGAAATCTTCTTCCCATCTGTGAGATGATCAGGTAACACTGCATAGGCTTTTAGGTTTCTTCATTCCCTAGTATTATATGGATCTCTTTTATATAACAACAGGAACTCAGTATATATTCAATGGTTATGAATCTGAATATAGTTTTCACTCACTGAAAGACTTTCCTCTTTTAAAATCCAAAAGATTTACCTTATCAAGAATCTGGTAACTTCAGGAATTTTATATTAGGATTTGAGCAAAAGGAAATAGCTACTTACAAAAATCTAATGATTCTCTTGGAGTTTGGAGTGTTTTTAATACTTCTTGCTTACAGGTTCTATATCATGAAGAAAACATGCACAATTAATAAAAGGGTGATTAAAGTAAGCATCCCAAAACTCTATGGTAAAATTGGATAGGACAATGTAGCTTGGACTTAAAGTCTTACTGTTGCCTTCCACATAGCTGAATTGAAGACAAAGATACTCAGAGCAAATGACTAGTCTCAATCACAGGTAAAAAAAAAAAGCAAGAGCTATTCCCATCACATCCCACTTCTACCATTTCTAAGAGACTTTATTAAGAAACGTCTGAACTTGGAAGTCCAGAGTTCTTCATACAGATCCTTGAGGGGAAAATAATACTACTCATTATTAAGGAGATGGCTTAATTAGATAATTTCACTTGGTGGAGAAAATAAACAGGCTCTGAATTAGTGCTCACTGTTAAAAATATACTTTGAGACAAGAAGAAACTAATACAAATTCCTTTAAGGAGACATCTCTTTTTTGTGTGGTTCCTCCACCATAAGTATATGGAAATAAAGGAATGCCTGATGGAAATCAACAGCATCATACTTTGTTATCTCTTCAGGCTTTCCTGTGAGAAAACAGTAAAAACTAACATGATGTTTAATATCTCTGAGAATTCTTTCAGTGAAAGATTTTTTAACTCATCATTTTTTACTTTATCTGAATCAGGATCTTGGAACAAAAATGATATGGAAGATAAAAAATTTCTGGATCTTAATGCTGATTCAATAAATTCCAGCAATGCAAATACTCTATATCAAGCAGAAAAATAATATTATTTCAATCAGAATCATGGAAACTAGAGCTTATTTATTATCCTCTAGAATTATATAGTCCTCTTCTTTAAGCAACAGGAAAGAATTGCCAAGATGTCAGAGGAGAACAAGGATGTGGAGTCCATCTCTCCCCACAAACAAATCAAGAATACATCTACAAGTGGAAGAATTCTCACAAAGCACCTATTGAACATTATTAGAGGAACTCTGACACCTAAAGGACAAGAAAGATCCCCACAGAACTGGGTAGGATGAAAGAAAGAAAAAGGGAAAAGGAAGAGGAGAGGAAGCAGGATGGGACCTATGCCCCTGGCAGGGACCTGAAGGTGAGGAGAGGTTTCAACATCTGGGGAAATCCCCACACCAATGGGGAGATCAGCTGCAACAGAAGGGGAGCTTCAGGGGCTCAGAGGAGAGCCCAGAAACTGGTCTGTGGCAGTCAGGACAGAATGAGACCTACACAGACGGTCCATGCCACAGCAATGTGCAGCCAGCCTGAAGCAGGTGTCCACTGGTGCACATGGGTCTGGGTGCTGGAATGTGGAGTTTGGAGAGCAGACCCAGGGAGGGGACAGCTGTTGGCTGTGAGGAGACAGCCTGAGGGGATAGGAGTGAGGAGCTCCACAACCAGGAATACTCAGAGGGCAAGCCCAGACCACACCACAGAAGCAAAGCACCATTGTTGAGTAACATGCAAAGGGTTGGGCCACCATTTCAGCCTCTCTCCTCATGCACCAGCCCCTGCCTCCACAGGAACTAGGGAGGACTCCCACCAGAGCCAGCTAGGGTACCCCTGACATCGCCTCTTCTGCCCCACCCAAACCTGGGCAATATGCTTGCCCTGATAGCCACCTGATGAGCTTGCATACTGCAAACTCTACCCCAGCACTCTCACACTTGGGTGGCCCACTGACACCAATCACCTCCTGAAGGAGTTACACGTTTCAATCTCTAGGCCAGCACCCTCCCGCCTGAATGGACTGCTCACCCTGGATGCTGCCTCAGCTCCTTCCTGCATGATGGGCTCATGTGCTCCTGCAACATCTGGAGCAGACTCTGGCAGGAAGGACAAAGGCAGAGGGTGGATGTGGAAACCACAGCTGAGCACCAGGGGTCATGTGACTAAGGAAGAAGAGCTGAAATCTCTCCTCGCAGCTGCACAAACCATGGAGTTACATCTCTGCTGGCACCTTCCTAAATTCAGTGCCTGTGAAATATCTGAAAGGACAACATGTGCTCCTGCAGCTGAGATGGGACTGGCTTTAGCAGCTCTGGGCTCTGTGGGCATACACATGTGGGGGTTGGGCCAGGCCAGAGTCTGAGTTGCCTCCATAGCTCACACAGTGGGTTCATGTGCATGACTACTGCAGTCCTGGGACCTGAACTCAGAGGACCTGCACTGGTGACATGGTAAAAAAAAATAAAATAAAATAAAAATGCCTGAGAGTTACCAGGGCCAATTGCTGGCATATTCATACTTGAGGTGGGACCAAGAGCAGTGCCAACAACAGTGTACTTTGTGAGCCCACACAACAGGTGAAAGATGACACAACAGAGCACATTCACAGGTGAACAGCTGCAGTGGAGGAATACTCAGTGGCATTTCTCCCAGTGGGAGTGCTCCAATCCTACTACCTCACACCACAGATCAGGAACACAGCTAAGGAACAGATCTGGGGATTTCTACTCCAACAACTAGGAAGAAGACCCCACCCCTGACAGAGCAGAGGGGAGGCCCTGCTCAATTTCCAGGGCAGGCTCTTATCACCACAACACCAGTCAAACCCCTTATCAAGAGGATAATGGCACAAGCCTCTGGACCAATCTCAGCTACCAGAAAGCAGACAGCAGAAGCAAGAGGAACAATTATTGTGCAGCCTGTGGCAAGGAGACCACAAACATGGTAAGTTCAACAAAATGAGAAAACAAAGAAATATGTTGTAGAAAAGGAACAAGATAAAAACCTACAAGAACAACTAAATGAAGAGGAGGCAGGCAATATACCCGAAAAATAATTCAGAGTAATGATAGTAAAGATGATCAAAAATCTCGGAATAAGAATGGAGGCACAGATCTAGAAGACAAAAGAAGTGTTTAACAAAGACCTAGAAGAACTAAAGAACAAACAAACAGAGATGAACAATACAATAACTGAAATGAAAAATACACTGAAGGAATCAACAGCAGAATAACTGAAGCAGAAGAATGGATAAGTGACCTAGAAGACAGGATGGTGGAAATCTCTGCTGAAGCACAGAATAAAGAAAAAAGAGTGAAAAGAAATGAGGACAGTCTCAGAGACCTCTGGGACAACATTAAATGCACAAACATTCAAATTATAGGGGTCCCAGAAGAAGAAGAAACAAAGAAAGGACCTGAGAAAATATTTGAGAGATTATAGTCAAAAACTTCCCTAATATGGGAAGGAAATAGTCACCCAAGTCCAGGAAGTACAGAGAGTCCCATACTGGATAAACTCAAGGAGGAACATGCCAAGACACATATTAATCAAAGTAATAAAAATCTTAAATACAAAGAAAAATATTTAAAGCAACTGGGGAAAAATAACAAACAAGGGAATCCCCATAAGGTTATCAGCTGATTTTTCAGCAGAAACTCTGCAGGTCAGAAGAGAGTGGCATGATATATTTAAAGTGATGAAAGGGATAAAACTACAACCAAGAGAACCCTACCCAGCAAGGCTCTCATTCAGATTCTGTGGAGAAATCAAAAGCTTTACAGGCAAGCAAAATGTAAGAGAATTCAGCACCACCAAACCAGCTTTACAAAAAATGCTAAAGGAACTTTTCCAGGTGGGAAACACAAGAGAAGAGAACAAAAGAGGAAGGGAAGAAAAAAGACCTACAAAAACAAACCCAAAACAATTAAGAAAATGGCAATAGGAACACACATATTGATAATGACCTTAAATGTAAATGGGTTAAATGCTCCAACCAAAAGACATAGACTGGCTGAATGGATACAAAAACAAGACCCATATATATGCTGTCTACAAGAGACCCACTTCAGATCTAGGGCCACATGCAGACTGAAAGTGAGGGAATGGAAAAAGATAATCCATGCAAATGGAAATCAAAAGAAAGCTGGAGAAGCAATACTCATATCATACAAAATAGACATTAAAATAAAGACTGTTATCAGAGAAAAGGAAGGACACTACATAATGATCAAGGATTCAGTGCTAGAAGAATCTATAACAATTATAAATATATATGCACCCAACATAGGAGCACCTCAATACATAACAAATGCTAACAGCCATAAAAGGAGAAATAAAGAGTAACACAATAATAGTGGGTGATTTTAACACACACACACACCCCTTACACCAATGGACGGATCATCCAGACAGAAAATTAATAAGGAAATGCAAGCCTTAAAAGACACATTAGACCAGATAGACTTAATTGATATTTATAGGACATTCCATCCAAAAGCAACAGAATACACTTACTTCTCAAGTGCAGTGAAACGTTCTCCAGGATACATCACATCTTGGGTCACAAATCAAGCCTCGGTAAATTTAAGAAAATTGAAATCATATCAAGCATCTTTTCTGACCACAACGCCATGAGATTAGAAATAAACTACAGGGGGAAAAAAAAAAACTGTGAGAAAACACAAACACATGGAGGCTAACCAATACATTACTAAGTAACAAATGGATCACTGAAGAAATCAAAGAGGAAATCACAAAATACCTAGAGACAAATGACAGCAAAACCACGATGATCCAAAACCTATGGGACACAGCAAAACAGTTCTAAGAGGGAACTTTATAGCAATACAATCTTACCTCAGGAAACAAGAAAAAAAAATCTCAAATAAACAACCTAACATTACACCTAAAGCAACTAGAGGAAGAAGAACAAACAAAACCCAAAGTTAGTAGAAGGAAAGAAATCACAAACATCAGAGCAGAAATAAATGAAATACAAAGAAAACAATAGCAAAGATCAATGAAACTAAAAACCGGTTCTTTGGGAAGATAAGCATAATGGATAATCCTTTAGCCAGACTCATCAGAAAAAGGGGGAGAGGATTCAAGTCAACAAAACTAGAAATGAAAAATGAGAAGTTAAAATGGACACCCCACATATACAAAGGTTGTTGCTGCAAATGGCATTATTTCATTTATTTTGTGGCTGAGTAATCCATTCCTCTGTTGATAGGCATTTAGTTTGATTCCATGTTCTGGTTATTCTAAATAGTGGTGCAATGAACATTGCCATGCATGTATTTATTCGATTTATTTTTTTCTCTTGATATATGCCCAGGAGTGAGATTCCTTGATCATATGCTAGCTCTTGTTTAGCATTTTCAGAAACCTCTGTACTGTTCTCCATAGTGGCTGTACCAATTTACATTCCCACCAAGAGTGTACCAGGGTTACCTTTGCTCCACACCATCTCCATAATTTAATGTTTGTAGGTTTTTTTAATGATGGACTTTCTGACTGGTGTGAGGTGATACCTCATTATAGTTTTGATTCCCATTTCTCTAATGATTACTGATGTTGAGCATCTTTTCATGTGCCTTTTGGCCATCTATATATCTTCTTTGGAGAAACGTCTATTTAAATCTTCTGCCCATATTTTTATTTTTTTATTTTTTTTTTTGATATTGAGCTGCACGAGCTGTTTGTATATTTTGGAGATTAATTCCTTAACAGTTTCTTCATTTGCAAATATTTTCTCGCATTCTGAATGTTGTCTTTTTATTTTGTTTATTGTTTCCTTTGTTGTGCAAAATATTTTAAGTTTGATTAGGTCCCATTTGTACTTTTGTTTTTATTTTCATTACTCTAGGAGGTGGATTGAAAAATATCTTGCTATGATTTCTGTCCAAGAGTGTTCTTCCTATGTTTTTCTCTAAGAGTTTCAAAGTATCTGGCCTTACATTTAGGTCTTTCACCCATTTTAAGTTTATTTTAGTGTATGGTGTTATGGAGTGTTCTAATTTCATTCTTTTATATGTAGCTGTTCAGTTTTCTCAGCACCACTTATTGAAGAAACTATCTTTTCTCCACTGTATATTGTTGCCTCCTTTGTCATAGATTAGGTGACAATATGTGCGTAGGTTTATCTCTGGACTTTCTACCCTGTTCCATTGATCTATATTTCTGTTTTTGTGGTAGTACCATACTGTTTTGATGACTGTAGCTTTGTAGTATAGTCTAAAGTCAGGGACCCTGATTCCTCTAGCTCTGTTTTTCTTTCTTGGGATTGCTTTGACTATTAGAGGTCTTTTGTGTTTCTATACAAAATGATTTTTTTTGTTCTAATTCTGTGAAAAATGCCATTGATAATGTGATAAGGATTGCATAGAAGATTGCTTTGGGCAGTATAGTCATTTTTACAATATTGATTTTTCCAATGCAAGAACATGGAATATCTCTCCATCTTTTTTTTTTATTTCTTTAATCAGTATTTTATATTTTCTGAATATAGGTCTTTGCCTCCTTAGGTAGTTTTATTCCTAGATATTTTATTCTTTTGATGCAATGGTAAATGGGAATATTTCCTTAATTTCTCTTTCTAATCTTTGGTTGTTAGTGTATAAGAATAAAAGACATTTCTGTATATTAAGTTTTTATCCTGTAACTTTACCAAATTCGTTGATGAGCTCTAATGGTTTTTTGGTAGCATCTTTAGAGTATCATGTCACCTGCAAACAGTGGAATTTTATGTCTTTCCCAAATTGGACTCCTTTTACTTCTTTTTCTTCTCTGATTTCCATGGCCAGGACATCCAAAACTATGTTGAATATGACTGGTGAGAGTGGACATCCTTTTCTTGATCCTGATCTTACAGGAAATGCTTTCAGTTTTTCACCTTTGAGAATGGTGTTACAAGAAACCTTTATGGCCTTTATTATGTTGTGGTAGATTTTCTCTATACCCACTTTCTGGAAAGTTTTTACTAATAATGCATGTTGAATTTTGTCAAAGGCTTTTTTCTGCATCTGTTGAAATGATCATATGATTTTTATTTCTCAATTTGTTGATGTGGTGTATCACACTGGTTGATTTGTGGATATTGAAAAATCCTTGCATACCTGGATAAATCCCACTTGATCATGGTGTGATCCATTTAATGTGCTGTTGCATTCGGTTTGCTAGTACTTTGTTAAGGATTTTTGTGTCATGTTTGTCAGAGACATTGACCTGTAATTTTCTTTTTATATGATATCTTTGGTTTAGGCATCAGGTTAATGGTGACCTCATAGAATGAGCTTGGGAGAGGTCCTTCCTCTGCAAATTTTTGAAAGACTCTCAGTAGGGTAGTTGTTAACTCTTCTCTAAATGTTTGATAGAATTCATATGTGAAGCCATTTGGTCCTGAACTTTTGTTTGTGGGAAGATTTTTAATCACAGTTTCAATTTCAGTAATTGTATTTAGTCTGTTCATATTTTCTGTTTCTTCCTGTTTCAGACCTGGATAGGTTGTACCTTTTTCACAATTTGTCCATTTCTTCTTGGTTGTCCATTGTATTGGTGTATAGTTACTTGTAGTTGTCTCTCATGATTCTTTGTATATGTGGGGTGTCCATTTTAACTTCTCATTTTTCATTTCTAGTTTTGTCGACTTGAATCCTCTCCCCTTTTTTCTTGATGAGTCTGGCTAAAGGATTATCCATTATGCTTATCTTCCCAAAGAACCGGTTTTTAGTTTCATTGATCTTTGCTATTGTTTTCTTTGTATTTCATTTATTTCTGCTCTGATGTTTGTGATTTCTTTCCTTCTACTAACTTTGGGTTTTGTTTGTTCTTCTTCCTCTAGTTGCTTTAGGTGTAGGGTTAGGTTATTGATTTGAGATTTTTCTTGTTTCCTAAGGTAAGAGTGTGTTGTTATAAACTTCCTTCTTAGAACTGCTTTTGCTGTGTCCTATAGGTTTTAGTTTGTCTGCTTTCATTTTCATTTGTCTCTAGGTATTTTGTGATTTCCTCTTTGATTTCTTCAGTGATATATTGGTTGTTTAGTAACATATTGTTTGGTCTTCACATGTTTATGTTCTTTGCAGTTTTTTTGTTGTTGTTGTTGTAGTTGATATCTAATTTCATACTGATGTAGTTGGGAAAAATACTTGATATGATTTCAATTTTCTCAAATTTACTGAGGCTTGATTTGTGACCCAAGATGTGATCAATCCTAGAGAATGTTCCATGTACACTTGCAAAGGATGTGTATTCTGATGCTTTTGGATGGACTGCTCTATAAATATCTATTAAATCCGTCTGGTCTAATGTGTCATTTAAGGCCTGTTTCCTTATTGATGTTCTTCTGTCCATATGATCTGTCCATTAATAAAAGTGTTACTGTCGATTTCTCCTTTTATGGCTGTTAGTATTTTCTTTATATATTGAGGGGCTCCTATGTTGGGTGTATAAATATTTACAATTATTATAACTTCTCTTGCATTGATTACTTGATGATTTTGTAGTGTCTCACTTTGTCTCTTGTAACAGTCTTTATTTTAAAGCCTATTTTTTCTGGCATTAGTATTACTACTCCAGTTTCCTTTCAATTTCCATTTGCATGGAATACCCTTTTCCCTCCCATTACTCCCTAGATCACAAGTGGGTCTCTTGTAGGCACCATATACATGGGGGATTTTTTGTATCCGTTAAGCTAGTCTATGTCTTTTGGTTGGTGTATTTAATCTATTTCCATTTAAAATAATTATTGATATGTATGTTCTAATTGCCATTTTGTTAATTGTTTTGGACTTGTTTTGTAGGTCTTTTTTCTTCCCTTCCTATTTTGTTCTCTTCTCTTGTAATTTAATTGTTATCTCTACTGCTGTATTTGGATTCCTTTTTCTTTGTGTGTGTGTGTATCTACTGTAGAGTTTCAGTTTGCCATTACCACGAGGTTTTGATAAAACCATCTATATAGAGATAAGATTTTTTTTTTTTTTTGGTGGTATGCGGGCCTCTCACTGTTGTAGCCTCTCCTATTGCAGAGCACAGGCTCCGGATGCGCAGGCTCGGCAGCCGTGGCTCATGGGCCCAGCTGCTTCATGGCACGTGGGATCTTCCTGGACTGGGGCATGAACCCACGTCCCCTGCATCAGCAGGCAGACTCTCAACCACTGAGCCACCAGGGAAGTCCAATATGATTGTTTTAAGTTGCTGGTCTTTTCATTTCAAATGCATTTCCAATATCCTGCATTTGTACTCTCCTTCTCTCACCATTGCTGTTTTGAATATCATATTTGTGTATAGATGATTTCCTACCTTCACTGTATGTTTACCTTTACCAGTTAGCTTCTCCATTTGTAACTTTCTTGTTTCTAATCATGGCCTTTTCTTTTCCACCTAGAAAATTTCCTATAGAATTTGTTGTAAAGTTGGTCTGGTCTGGTGATGCTGAATTATCTTTGCTTCTGCTTGTCTGTAAAGCTTTTGATTTCTCCAACAAATCAGAATGAGAGGCTTGCTGGGTAAAATATTATTTGTTGTAGGTCTTTCCCTTTCATCACTTTAAGTATATCATGCCACAACCTTCTGGCCTGAAGAGTTTCAGCTGAGAAATCAGTTGACATCCTTATGGGAATTCCTTTGTATGTTATTTTTTGTTTTTTCCTTGTTGTTTTAATATTTTTTCTGTATCTTTGATTTTTGTCAATTTGATTACTGTGTGTCTCATCATGTTCCTCCTTGGGTTTGTTTTGCCTGGGACTGTCTGCACTTCTTGGACTTGGTGACTGTTTCCTTTCTCTTTTTAGGGATATTTTCAGCTATTATCCCTTCAAATATTTTGTCAGATTCTTCCTCTCTCTTCTCCTTCTGGGACCCCTATAATGTGAATGTCTGTGTGCTTAATGTTGTCCTAGAGGTCTCTTAGACTGTCCTCATTTCTTCTCATTTTTTTTTTATTTTTTTAATTTTGTTCTGCAGAAGAGATTTCCACCATTCTGTCTTCCAGGTCATATATCCATTCTTCTGCCTCAGTTATTCTGCTATTTATTCCTATTAGTGTATTTTTCATTTCAGTTATTGTATTGTTCATCTCTGTTTGTCCCTTAGTTCTTCTAGGTTTTTGTTAAACATTTCTTGTATATTCTTGATCTGTGCCTACATTCTTTTTCTGAGATGTTGAATCATCTTTACTATCATTATTCTGAATTCTTTTTCATATAGATTGCCTATCTCCACTTCACTTAGTTGTTCTTCTTTGGCTTTATCTTGTTATTTCATCTGGGACATATTTCTCGGCCATCTAATTTTGTCTGACTTGTTATAGTTGTGGTTTCCATTCCACAGGCTGCAGGTTTGTAGTTCTTGTTTTTGGTGTCTGCCCCCTGGTGGATGAGGCAGATCTAAGGGGCTTGTGCAGGCTTCCTGGTGGGAGGAACTTCTTCCTGCGCACTGGTGTGTGGAGCTGGGTCTTGTCCTTCTGGTCAGCAGGGCCATGTCAGGGGTTGTGTTTACTGGGCAGCTGTGTGCTCAGGAAGACTTTAACCAGCCTGTCTGATAATGGTTGGGTCTGTGTTCCCAGCCTGTTGGTTGTTGGCCTGAGATGTCCCAGCACTGGAGGCTAGAGCTGTTGGCTAAGCCTTGGTGAGAAAATGGCAGCCTCCAGGAGGGCTCACACCAATGAGTAGCCCCCCAGAACTACTGCTACAAGTGTCTTTGTTCTTACAGTGAGCCACAGCCACCCACCACCTTCACAGGAAAACCTCCAATACTAAAAGGTAGGTCTGGCCCAGGGTTATGAGGTCACTGCTTTTCTTCCCCTGGGTCCTTGTGTGTGCCCTCCAATAGTGGAGTTTCTGTTTCCCCCAGTCCTGTGGAATTCCTGTGGTCAAACCCCACTGGCCTTCAAAGCCAGTTTCTCTGGGGGCTCCTCCTCGTTTTGCCAGATCCTCAAGCTGGGAACCTAATGTGAGGCTCAGAACTTTTACTCCTGTGGGAGAAATTCTGTGGTATAATTATTTTCCAGATTGTGGGTCACCCACCTGGTGGGTATGAGATTTGATTTTATCATGATTGCACTCTTCCTACCATCTCATTGTGGCTTCTTCTTTGTCTTTGGATGTAGGACATTTTTTTTCGGTAGGTTCCAGCCTATTTTTTCAATGGTTGTTCAGCAGTTAGTTGTGATTTTTGGTGTTTTCATAAGAAGAAGTAAGCTCACCTCCTTCTACTCTGCTAGTTTGTCTTTGTCTCCTCTAAAATTTTAAACTCATTAGTTCCTAACTAATTAAATGAGAAGAGGAAAATTCCTTTTTAATTTTCAGTCAAGCTGTTTTTAAACATTTTCTTTAACTTTGAATATATTTTTTGCAACATAGGAATGTTAATTATAGAGAGTTATATAATTGAGAATATTCTGTTAAAATCTTTTCTTTTTTTTAAACCAAATGGAAAACTGTTTTCTTAAAATTATTTATCTCAGTTTGAATTAAAATGTACTTATTGTTATCACTTACACGAAAATTTTTGAGTTAATATTTACCTTGCTCTATATTCTACAGAAATAAACAGCATAGATTTCACATCAAGTAGTTAAGACATACACCTTTTGCACAATTTAACCCACAGCATTGATATAGCTATAAAGAGACTGACTGCAGCTCATTTTTATTTCCTATAGTAATACTTGGAAAGGATAAAAAATATAAACAGTAAGAAGATATGCTTATTGTTACAGTATTTTCTGATCCCATACTACTGCATAAAGGTGTATAAAATGTGAATGTGCTAGAATCTTGAAGTCAAAGGACACAGAGTATAGTATGAAACATTATATTAATCATTAAAATCTTCCTATAATTTCTTTTAAAACTTTTATACTGCAATTGTCATGATAGTTTCCTTAGATAGACTTCTTTTAATAACTCTATGGTAAACTATGCAGCACATCACAGTATGTTTGTTAAGTTGTATTATTGGAGAAAAAGACCCATGCCTTTTGCAATCATACACCCAAACCATTTCAGGCTCAATGATTTTATTATCATTACCACTATTTTCTCCAGTGGTCTATCTTCAATTACAAATGGAATCCAAAGAGTGGAATATTTTCCTATTATGTTGCTTTCTACTGTTTAAAAAATCATCTCTTTTAAAATCATGAAAAATGTGACAATATAGCTACTTTGGTATATATACTTAGAGACTTATCTATTTTTTCTAATGACCACAGATGCATATTCACTTTATGTGCTTTAGGCCAGCAATTTTAGAATAGTAACTATAATTGGTTTTCTATAAAAATGTATATTTTATAGCTAAGAATCAATTTAATTCAATATACATTTTAGTGACTCTTTTTGCCCAATATTTCTTAAATTCAGGAGACACAGAGGTAAATAAGACAGAGTCCATGCCTTAAAGAACCTTACAGTTTAAAAACAGAGATGAGTATATTGTATGTGATGAGAGAATTGTGCACATGGTCCTGAGAGGTCACAAAGAAGAATATCAATCTTGGCAAAAGGGAGGCAAAAAGATATATTTCAAGTTTGATATTAGTTAAGTCTTAAAGAGTGAACAGTAATTGACCATGTGAATCCATGGAGGATTTTCTAAGCAAAGAATAGTAAGTGCAAAGACAATAATTTGTGAATGTTTATGTCATGTGTGACTGTTTTAGAGGAACACAGGCAGTTCAGAATGGCTGGATATCAGAGTGCAGATTTAAGAAAGAGTAAGAGATGAGTATGGAGAGATAGCATGATCATTTTTTTCCAAATTGAGTACCTCAGTGTCACCTCATGAGTAGGTTTTGAGAATTAAAATAGCATATAGCCAACATTTTCCTTAAAATTCCATAAATTGCTCATAAAGTATGGTATATCTGCCTTTCATCCATCCAACCTTATTCAGTGGTGTGTTGGTATAAATGTCTGAGACAAATGATGAAACAGTGAAGATGGGTATTGGACATACTCTGAGAATTTGTCTTCCTTTCCCCCTTGCAACATTAATTACTTTTGATTTTTCTCTGTCAAAGTCAAAATTATTTAAATTAAATACACATATGATGTAACTCCAATTTAATTCAAAATGTATGAAGTAAGATAATGTGAACCAACATTTATTTGAGAGATTATTTTAGCAGAATTTGAATAGGATAGGACTGAAGGCAGGACCCTGATTAGAAAAGTAATACAACTTTCCAGTTAATATGAAACATCAATAAAATAAAATACATAGTGATAAATTTAACATATGCAATGCAAGATTTGTAAAAAGAAAACTGCAAAACACTATTAAAAGAACACAGGGGGGCAAGGGGAAACTGGGATGAAGTGAGAGAGTAGCATTGACATGTATACACTACCAAATGTAAAATGGATGGCTAGTGGGAAGATGCTGCATAGCACAGGGAGATCAGCTCAATGCTTTGTGATGACTTAGAGAGGTGGGATAAGGAGGATGGGAGTGAGGCTCAAGAGGCAGGGGATATGAAGATATATGTGTACTTATAGCTGATTCACTTTGTTGTACAATAGAAACTAACACAACATTGTAAAGCAGTTATACTCCAATAAAGATATAAAAAAAGGAGAAAAAAAAACACAATGAGATATCACTTCATAGACACTAAGATGGCTATAATAAAAGAGATAGATAATAATATGATGAGGATATAGAGAAACTGTAACTCGTGTATTACTGGTGGGAATGTAAACTGGTGTAACCACTGTGGAAAACAGTTTAATAGTTCCTTAAAATGTTAAACATAGAATTACCATATGACCCAGAAATTCCACTCATAGTCATACACCCAAGAGAAATAAAAATCTACATCTGCACAATAACTTGTACATGAATGTTCAAAGCAACATGGTTCACAGTAGCCAAAAGTGGAACAATTCAAATGTCCATTAACTGTTGAAAGGATAAACAAAATGTGATGTATCCACGCGATGGAATATTACTCAGCATTCAAAAGTAATAATATATTTTATAACATGGATAAACCTTGAAAACATTATGCAGAAGCCATCACAAAGGACCACATGGTGTATGAATTCATTTATGTGAAATGTCCAGAATAAGCAACTCTATGTAGACAAAAAAGTACATCAGTTGTTACCTAGGGCTGGGGGAGGGGGGGGCATGTTGGGGGAGGGTGAGATGAATGTAGTGTGACTATTCATATGTACCAAGTTCATTTTGGAGTGATAAAAATGTTCTAAAATTGATTGTGGTAATTGTTACCCAACTCTGTGAATATACTAAAAGACATTGAACTGTACAAGTTAAATGGATGGATTGTATGGTATGTGAGTTATAACTCAATAAAGGTGTTATGGAAAAAAAATAGCTAAATAAAGGAATTACATCCCATGTCATTTATTGGAAAACTTGATATTGTTAAGATTGCAATACTTCCCAAATTCATCTACAAACTCAACTCAACAGCAAAACTTATTTGCTTCTGGACTTTGTACTGATACTAATATTAAGGATAAAGTTTAAGTGAAGGTTAGGGTTTAACTTTAGCATGAGAGTAAATATTAATCCTAGGGAGAGAGGCTTTAATTAGTCTCAGCATTAATATTAGGGTTTTGGCTTAGATTAGTGCTAAAATTAGGGTTAGCTTTAGATGGCATAGTTAGTTTTAGGCTACCGTTATGTCTTAGAACTTTTTGCTTAATATTAAAAAGGATGAAGTTAAAATTGGGTGTATTTTACTGTGACAGCCAAAGTCAGAATAGTGTCTTGAAAATATTGTGCAACCTTCCAAAGCTGACATATTTCTTCTCTTATTATTCATCTTGAGCATATATTTTAAAAGAATAGTAATGAAAGGTCTAAAAGAACTCTTAGATGATGCTAATAACTGAGCTCTTAAACTAGTAGAGTTCTATTTTGTAGGTTATTCTAATGACTCACAGATTTTATGAGT
Source organism: Delphinus delphis (assembly GCF_949987515.2). NCBI lineage: Eukaryota > Metazoa > Chordata > Mammalia > Artiodactyla > Delphinidae > Delphinus > Delphinus delphis. The sequence continues at coordinate 36,323,165 of NC_082701.1, forward strand.
TAATTTTATATTTGCTTAATAACACTTGTTTGGCTATTTAAGAAACAAATTGCAAAATGTTTCAAATATCTTTTAATTGCCATTTAAGCAATTAAGAAAACAAACCAAATCAAAAGTAACACATAATAACAAACAGAGAACTAATAAGCATATATAGTGAAATAATAATAAGTCAAACTGAACAGTCACATCTGCATTAGACCAGATGAGTTAGTTTTAGTCATAATGTAAAATTTATATTCTATGAACATGACAGCAACACATGCATTGCTGCTCAGTTCCACCAGCTTTATCCAATTTATCATTCTTGTTTCAAAATGGAAAGCAGGATATGATTTATAGGTATTAGGAGTCATGCCAAACAGGATGAAATTTTTAATCCCTTAAAGAAATTTCTCATTAACTCTAAAGAAGAAACTGTCTCTGATTGACACAATGCCATCAAATAAGAGTAGCTTGTTTTCTTTCTTGCTAACTAGCTCTCTACTTATATTCCTCCATTTTGCAAAAGGATTGGAAACAAGGTAAATAAATGCAATTAATTAAGAATAATAACAAAGTAAATATTTTTTTAAAACGCAGAGAATGAGAAAATAAAGGTAAAATATGTAAGTTAAGACCAGATAAACAAATAATACTAAAGAATGCAAGTCATTAATTTTCTACGTTTATCTAAGAAGTGCTACAAATTGATCTCAGACTTCCCTAATTATAAACGTAAAAAGAAAACAAAATTTGAATGTTCCATAAGGCAAAATATTACCAGTTACTAAATGAAACAAATAATCAATGCATAATCACTTAAAATATTTCTCCTCTTGAAGCACTCTGCTCATATATGCTTCCATATGTTAAAATATGGAAAGATAAAATGACATTATTTTTTGTTATCCTATGTACCCTTTAAAAAAATAAACCTCCAGTCTCAAGAGCAAAGTTACAGTGTGTTCATGCAGATTTCTTTAAGTAAAGCAAGGAACTATGGCATAATTAATCTATTTCTAGTCTTGCAAGATTTCAAAAGAATCTAAAATAGCATAATTTGTAATAAGAAAGAACCTTTGTATTCTAAGTTAATCACTAAAGGGATGTTGCCTATAAACTTAAATTATGTACAATGGCCCATCTCTGGGAACCCTGCCTCCCAGGTAATGAGCGTTAAGCTAAAAATACTTTGGTTTAGCTCACAGGAAATATCCTGACCAGAACCACCTGTGAATGACTACAGGAAGGAAGAAATTAACACATCCCCTCTGGAGGCTGACAAGAACCAGGAAATGTTTGAATTTATTCCCTCCCCTATTAGTATAAAGGAAGCCTGAATTCTAACTTAGGCAAGCTGGTTCTTTGGGACACTAGTCCACCATTTTCTCAGTCTGCTGGCTTTCCAAATAAAGTTGCTCTTCCTTGCAGCAACAACTCATCTCTTGATTTATTGATCCATTGTACACTGAGCAGTATGAGCTTGGATTTGGGAAAAATTTCATGAGTGTCAAAGTTTTATGTCACATAGTGTGTAAAACCTAATAATACTCAGCAGGTGATAAAGGCAATGCATTGGGAAAATAAAGACTATATGAAAACATTACCAGGGACATTATAGTTGTGACTGAAGATTCCTGAATCTTTTGTTTAGATTATGCAACCATGTATAGGAAGAAAGAAAAGGATTCACAATCCTAGATACCATTTGTGGCAAGTGCAATTTTCTCAACCTTTTTTCCTTCTTATTTCCCTTCCATACTTTTATACATAGTGTTTAGGCATGTGACAGTCTCAGTGGAGACAGTGGATTGGAAAGAACACTTACTATGAAAGTCATAGAATCTGAACTCCAGTTTTAGCTTTGCCTTTTTCTTTCATCTCTTTCAGCTAATTTTCCCCATCTTTAAATGAGAAGGCAGTGCTAATTCACACTGCAGATCTACCTTCCAACAATAATATGACTTAAGTTGAATTACTTAACCTCTCCTATTATTTAATTATTTGCCTGTAAATAGGATACAACTCCAAATCTTACACAACTTTTGTAAGAATTGAGTGAGCTAACATGTCTGGAAAGCTTACCAAGTGACTAACACATAATATATGCTTGATAAATATTATTTTCTTTCTCTTCATCCTTTCATTCCTCCCCTTTGAAGTCTCCTCAAGCTCTAAAATGTATTTATATTGAGACTCAATAGACAAAAATCAATGTCTTGTCAACATGGAATATAAAATGGGATCACACTCTTTTTAGTTTTCAAGTTAAATTACACCACGGCTCCAACAGACTATTTATGGCAAAGCTGTTTTTCCCTCCATTGGAAGCCCTGGTTCCAAAATAAGTTCATGAACCCCAGGGAGCTAACTTGGTCCTAGTTCCTCAAAGAAGGAAGGAAACATAAGGAAAGAAAGGAAAACTTTATGCATCAAAGTCACAAAATCTTGTGTCCTTTGTTTCATATGTGTAACTGCCTCATGGCAAACATGGAAACTTGTTAGATGGGATTGCCCAAAGCAAAATTTCCCTTGATAGAAAGCCTCTTGCCCTGTTGGTGGGAATGTAAATTGATACAGCCACTATGGAGAACAGTATGGAGGTTACTTAAAAAACTAAAAACAGAACTACCATATGACCCAGTAATCCCACTACTGGTCATATACCCTGAGAAAACCATAATTCAAAAAGAGTCATCTACCACAAAGTTCATTGCAACTCTATTTACAATAGCCAGGACATGGAAGCAACCTAAGTGTCCATTGACAGATGAATGGATAAAGAAGATGTGGCACATATATACAATGGAATATTACTCAGCCATAAAAAGAAATGAAATTGAGTTATTTGTAGTGAGGTGGATGGACCTAGAGTCTGTCATACAGAGTGAAGTAAGTCAGAAAGAGAAAAACAAATACTATATGCTAACACATATAAATGGAATCCAAATAAAACAGTTCTGAAGAACCTAGGGGCAGGACAGGAATAAAGACACGTATGTAGAGAATGGACTTGATGACACAGGGAGGGGGAAGGATAAGCATGAAGTGAGAGAGTGGCACTGACATATATACACTACCAAATGTAAAATAGATAGCTAGTGGGAAGCAGCCACATAGCACAGGGAGATCATCTTAGTGCTTTGTGTCCACCTAGAGGGGTGGGATAGGGAGGGTGGAAGAGAAACACAAGAGGGAGGAGATATGGGGATATATGTTCATGTATACCTGATTCACTTTGTTATACAGCAGAAACTAACACACCATTGTGAAGCAATTATACTCCAATAAAGGTGTTAAAAAAATTTTTTTTAATTTAAAAAATTTCCCTTGACATAAGTTTCAGTATGTGTGTATAATAGTGAAGGGGCAGAGGGGAGGAACTTCCTCTTCCCCAGTGTTGTGTTAAATAGTGTCTACTCTATACTAGTCTATGTGTAGGCGTAGATGTTCATTCATATATATATATATATATATATGTGTGTGTGTGTGTGTGTGTGTGTGTGTGTGTCTAGTTTTTAGAGTGTGCAATCAAAAACACACATGCACATCTATTTTCCCAAGAAATGGCAGGAGTGGCTGACTTACAGAAAAACCTAGAAATATTAATAAATTGTGCCTGGAATTTGCATTCCTTTTTATAAGACAAAGGGTCACTGCTTTTTTCTCCTCACTGTTTTTTTTGTTTTGTTTTGTTTTTACATCTTTCTTAGAGTATAATTGCTTTACAATGTTGTGTTAGTTTCTGCTGTATAACAAAGTAAATCAGCTATATATATACATATATCCCCATATACCCTCCCTCTTGTGCCTCCCTCCCACCTTCCCTATCCCACCCCTCTAGGTGGTCACAAATCACTGAGCTGATCTCCCTGTGCTGTGTGGCTGCTTCCCACTAGCTAACTGTTTTACATTTGGTAGTGTATATATGTGCATGCCACTCTCTCACTTCGTTGCAGCTTACTCTTCCCCCTCCCCATGTCCTCAGGTCCATTCTCTACATCTGTGTCTTTATTCCTTTCCTGCCTCTAGGTTCATCAGAACCAATTTTTTTTTTTTTAGATTCCATATATATGTGCTAGCATACAGTATTTGTTTTTCTCTTTCTGACTTACTTCACTCTGTATGACAGACTCTAGGTCCATCCACCTCACTACAAATAACTTAATTTCATTTCTTTTTATGGATGAGTAATATTCCATTGTACATATGTGCCACATCTTCTTTATCCATTCATCTGTTGATGGACACTTAGGTTGCTTCCATGTCCTGGCTATTGTAAATAGAGTTGCAATGAACATTGTGGTACATATCTCTTTTTCAATTATGGTTTTCTCAGGGTATATGCCCAGTAGTGGGATTGCTGGGTCATATGGTAGTTTATTTTTTTGTTTTTTAAGGAACCTCCATACTGTTTGCTTGATTGGTCTACGTCTCAGGGACTTGCCCTTGAGGTTGGAGCCCCATGCCCACTATCCATATTATCAGCAATGCAGGGTGGAGAGGACATGAGGGGAAGATTGAAAACTCCTTCTTGATCTTCTCCATAATCTGTTAACCATCAGGAATCTTCCCAGACTCATCTGGTCTTTAAGGCCATGCTTTATCAGGCCTGATATAGTTTGCCCTAGAATGGGTAGGAATATAAAATCTCCTCTTGTCTTGTCATCATGGCTCTCAAGAGATAATCACAAAATAAGTTCACCTTGATTTTGGTGACTATTCAAAGAGGTGGTCTATAAATTTTATTATTTTGTTCAACATATAGAAAACTCTCAATATTTTCAAGTGGCTGTGTCTGTTATGACAGCCATAAAAACCTGGATCAAAAGGGAGCTCATTTCACACTCACAGACACAACTGAAAAAATACTTTTTTCTTACATTCTCATCCCTCTGAACTCCTGTTTTCCAGCCTCCATCAGATTCTAATTCAATGTTCCTATTCCATAAATCCCTTTGGAGAAAAGGAACTCTCTTGGCTCTAATGAGTGTACTGAAATTGGTTTTCCAAGAATGATTAAGACAGTCAGACTATATGGGTAGTGATTATTGCTCCCCACACTGTCCTGAAAGGAACAGAGCTGTTGGAAACAGTAAATGCTGCAGTGTTATGTAAGAACTCATTACTCTCCTTTGATCCTCTGTTTGCTGGCTCCCAACACAGTGATGGGCTACAATATGCAGCTATGAGACAACCTTGATGCAATTTAAGGATATACCACATGTTGCAGAAAAGAAAGAAAAGACAATTTAGAAGTAGAGAGGCAGAAACAGAGGTAAAGCAGGAAATATCATGGGATAAAGGTGTGGATCCACAGCAGTTGCCTCAGGTGCCAAAAATTATCCCTTCATGAGAAGCCAAACTGTCACCTGATGTATATTCCTAAATCATTTAATTTTATTACAAAATTTTCTCCTCCGCCACCGCATCTCCCTGTCACTCTCAGATCCTGTTAAGCAGTTTTTGTCTTCCTTTGAAAATAGATAGATTTGAGAGGAGAGAGAAGCCTACTTTCTAAGACTTTGAAACGATGGAGTAGTAACATCTACTCCAGCCATGTGTAAATCAAATAATGAATATGAAGTAGAAGACTATATGATATGGTATTGTAGACTCATTAACAATGGTGGAAGGTGTCTTAAATGCTGGAGTAGTGCAAAATCAAAACATAAAACATTTTTCCTGGTGAAATAAGGAACTTAAATCCTGAGTTTGGATCAAACTGCCATGGAGATTTAAGGGGATTTAAGAGGTATAGAAGCTTGCCAAAGCAATACATTATTCTAACATTTATTATTTAAAACACTAGTAAAATTTGGAGTCAGATGAAGCATGATTGGAGGAAGAAAGCATTTACTGAGCATTTAGTATGTGTTAGGTGCTTTTGAACAAACTATTCAATTGAAGCCTACTTTCTAAAACTTTGAAACAATGGAGTAGCAACATCTACTCCAGCCATGTGTAAATCAAATAATGAATATGAAGTACAAGACTATATGATATGGTATTGTAGACTCATTAACAATGGTGGAAGGCAGCTTAAAAGCTGGAGTAGTACATGTTTATCTTCTATACCCATTATTATCAGATGGCATATATTACCTCAAAGCTGCAAATAATAATAATAATACTTATAATATTTTTTAAAAATAACATTTTTTTAAAAATCACTTGTCTTTTTCTTAATAATTTTTTAAAATTATTTATTTATCTTTGGCTGCACTGGGTCCTCACTGCTATGTGCGGGCTTTCTCTAGTTGCTGCAAGCAGGGACCACTCTTCATTGTGGTGCACAGGCCTCTCACTGCGGTGGCTTCTCTCGTTGCAGAGCACGGGCTCTAGGCACGCTGGCTTCAGTAGTTGTGTCATGTGGGCTCAGTAGTTGTGGCTTGCAGGCTCTAGAGCACAGGCTCAGCAGCTGTGGCACATGGGCTTAGTTGCTCTGTAGTATATGGGGTCCTCCCGGACCAGGGATTGAACCCATGTTCCCTGCGTTGGCAGGCAAACTCTCAACCACTGCACCACCAGGGAAGCCCCGCTTATAATACTATTTAAGATAAGACTTCCCTTGTTATTTGACACTTGACCTTGAAAATCCACCTAATTTTTCTGAAATTTAGTTTTCAAATCTAAATAAATAGGGATAATCATATTCCCCACCTTGCATAGTTAATTATAAGGATTATCACTATGAGTTAATACATGTGAAGAAATCAATGATTAGCAGGAAACTTGTACATGGTTGTAGCTCAAAATAATTTTGCTTGTTCTTCCTTTGACATTTTAAAGATTTTTTTACTTTATAAAGCATTGTTTGCTTTTCTATGTTCTCATAGCACCTTGCAATGTATCAATTTTAACACCAATCACACAAGGTAACTGTTTTTTGTCTACCTCATGAAACTCATACTTCCTTGAGGGTAGAGGCTATGACGTATTTATCTTTGACTTACTGGTGTTTAGTACAGTGATGGCATAGAGTAGGCATGAGGAATTAAATAAGTTAAAAATATCTGAATGTTTTTCAAGTTTAAGAAACAAAGAATAAGAGAATGAGAGAGATGAAAACGGTTGAGAGGGAAGGAAGGAAAGAAGGAAGGAAGAAGGAAAAAACACAGAGTGAGGAAGAGAGAAAAACAAAAATAACAGCATCAACAAAAAATCCTATTGACTCAGAATCAAGTGACAATTCTTTGAGCTGAAAAACTGTTATGTTATTTAAAAGTTCCATGAAGAGTAACAAATAATTAAAATTTCAAATTTTTCTTTTTACAGCATGGGCAGCAAAACTTGAAGTTTTTGTTTATACTAAGTCTTATTTGGAATTTCTCCTACTCTTTAAAAATCTTTCCACTAAATATATAGAAATTATTTACCTTCCTCTTATAACTGAGGAGTCTCTCCTTAAAAACAAAGAACATGGTTGCCTTTGTCATGTCTCTGTCCCTGACACAATTCACCTTTGAAGTGAATAAAGAGATTGTGAATAGATTGAAAGCAAATGAAAGACCTTGACTTTTCCAGTGAGCTCAATTTTTGGCACATAAAGAGTGGAGAATTCAGGTAGCAGGAGGCACCAATCCATTGAATAATGCTTTTTCTTTCCTTTACAAATGAAATTTAAGAAATTACATTTCACAAATATTTATGGAGTACCTATGGTGTATGGGCATACCCATACATGGATACAAACAAAAGGGACTTTTTCTTTCTGCCTTCAAGGGATTCATAACCTAAGATAATTGTACAAGTAAATAAATTACATCAAAGTGATAGGGATAGAGTAGGATAATTAAATGGTCAGTTTAGAAATCCCACTAGGGGATTAAAGACAGAAAGAGAATTTTAAGGGAGTTTGGAAGACTGTTGTAAGCTAATGACCACTCAAGAAAAAAAATCCAGTAACCTAGCAACAATCTACACTACCTTGAAGGAAGACCAGGTTCATCCAAGTGCCAGACACACTCAATCCACAAACCGTGAGAGTTAAAATACAAGACAATAGATATGGTGCCTGAATCTTGTTACATGAAGTCAGAGAGTTAATAGTCCTTGAAGAGTAACATTTCTGAATGTAGCCAAGACAGAAACTAGGTGAAAGGGGACATTTTACTGAAGCCTGAGATGAACTACCATATTTAATGTATATGTATATGTTAATGTATATGTATACATATACATTTAATGTATATGTTAATGTAGCAGGGAAGAGCCAAATCTGACTACATGTTGTATCTGTTTTTTTACATTAACCTTTGCTTTCTGCTGCTTTTGTTCATTAAAAGGATACTGTCTATACATAATGGCCTGCCTTGGGGAACCCTGCTCCTCTGCCTGAATGTTAAACCAAAGTGCCTTTGTTCAGGCAAATATCCGGACTCTGTCCACCCGTGGATGGTTACAAGAAAGAAGAAATTAACACATCCCCTCCCTGAAGCAGGCCATTCCTGTGATATTTGCAAAACTTACGGCTTTTTTACTTTACTTCCTCATCTCCTCCCCCTCTCTGTGCTGTAAAAAAAAAAAAAAAAGAAAGAAAAAAAAAGAAAGAAAGAAACGGGCATCCAAACCCCAAGAAGATGGTTATTTTGAGACTTTAGTCTGCCATCTTCTGGGTCTGCTGGCTTTCCAAATAAAGTCCTATTTCTTGCCTCAACACCTCATCTCCGATTTATTGGCCTGTCATGTGGCGAGCAGAGTGAGCTTGGACTCGATAACTTTCACACCCTTTTGCTAATATACAGATGATTTAAATAACACCATGACAGTTCCAATTAAACCATATAGGACCAAAGGACAAACTGATGATGTAAGCCTTGACGTCTGCCCAAGAATGAGGAAGAAGGTTGTCTTCTCCCCTCTGCACTCTTTGATTATAAAAGTGTGGCCTTCTCTGTTCTTGGGGCTGCTGTGCTCCCTTGCCAGCTTGCTTGTATCTCTCACAACTGTCCTATGCTAATAAACTCACTCTTTACCTACAGGTTTGCCTCACGCTGAATTCTTTCTGTGACAAGACAAAAGAACCTGAGCTTCAGTAAGTCCTGACAACAGGTGAGTGGTTTTAATTAAAAAAACAAACAAAAAAAAACAGTGGGATGGGGTCCCCTCCTAGTCAGGGATCATGGGTTCAAGTCCTATCAGTTTGGTATTACTGGCATGTAAATCAAAAGGAACAAACTATCAAGCAGTGAGTCTGGAGAGAAACAATAACTTGAGTTTGAAGTCCTCTAAGTCATGAATAAACCAGGATGTGGAAATATACAATTAGGTGTATGGTTTTGTTACCGAATTAGTCAACCAGACCTGCTGCAGGGCCCTAGCCTGGGCCAAGACCCCCTGTCTCTACCAGGGAGTTTCTTTTTCCAATTGGATTTGGGCAGCTAATAAGGAAACCAATGCTGAGACTGGAACAGCACAAGCTTTAGTCAATGGCCAAAGAATGGGGAAATGGGAACCTAGTTCACAAATCAACTTAACCCAATTCCGGTGACTGTACCAACGGTTGCCCTAGAGCAGGCTGCTGCTGAATCACTCCTGGTAGAACTATTTCCCACAAGTGTGATTTTCTCCACAACGTCTATGTCTGTCTTCTTTCACAAAAATATTAACTCAATATAATTCATTATACTTCTTGACAAACTTCTCCACCATGGAACACAGCAATTCAAAAATAATTTCAAATTCATAGTAAATTAAGGGCTGCATTAAAAATCTCCCAGACATACTGTTCTCTGAAATTGTCTGTGTCATTCCAACAAGGATCCTAGTTTTTGAATGTTTAAATAATATTCTAAAATGTAAAACACATTTTTAGAAAACTATGAATTTTTAACATAGTCATCCTCTACTGATTTTTTTTTTTTTTTTTTTTTTTTTTTTTGTGGTACGCAGGCCTCTCACTGTTGTGGCCTCTCCCATTGCGGAGCACAGGCTCCGGACACGCAGACTCAGTGGCCATGGCTCACGGGCCCAGCCACTCCGTGGCATGTGGGATCTTCCCAGACCGGGGCACGAACCCGTGTCCCCTGCATCGGCAGGCAGACTCTCAACAACTGCGCCACCAGGGAAGCCCTCTACTAGTTTTAAAATATTATATTATGCAGCCATTTTGTTTGTCCAACACTGCTTAAAAGAATGTCTAAGTGTTTAAAAAATGGTCTATAATGACATTAATAAGAAGCATCTTAATATTAAAACTAGCTAAATGAGAGCTCAAGAGAGGGACAAAAAACTATAGGTTATAAAAAGATTGCATAGAAGCAAGTCTTAAGATGGAAACCCAAAATGTTTTCTAAGGATGTTAATACAGTTTAAAGTCAAAGAATATAACCTTTGACAAATGTCTTAATTTTGCACAGCATCAGACACATTATAGGGCTCCATTCAATCTCACATGGGTTTCTCCACAGATACTTAAGCATCCTTATGTTATGGCAGATGGCTTTGCACAGAGAGATAACTCCAAAGACAAAACAGGCCATGCAAAGTCTTTATGACCTAGCCTCAAAAGTCACATGCCATCATTTTTGCACTATCCTATTTATGACACAAACCAGCCATGACTGAGTATGGGAAGTAACTGCATAGGGACATGAATACCAGAAGGCAAGGATCATGGGGGACCATTTTGGAGACTGGCTCTCTCTCTTCCTTTCTCTCTCTTTCTTGCTCTCTCACTCTCATTTATCTATCTGTCTATCTATCTATCTATCTATCCATCTATATTTCTACCTATCATCTATCTACATCAATACCTGTACACATACATACACATGCACACTACTGAAAGTACACTTTCTCAAAGTAACATGTAGACTTACACCTTCATATTCTGTATTCTACTTTGCTTTTAAATGCCTCTTTTGAACCACTAAATAGATTTCACAACCCACTAATTGGTTGCCACCCTAATCTGAAACATAATTATGAACATGGTGTTGAAAACAAAGTTATTATTGATATTCTGGTACCATACGCATATGGATTTACGCAATACTGTGAAATCATGAAAAAAAATCTGCATTTTAAGTTTAGTTCTAAAGAAAAAGTGACTGTTCCACAATACAAACTGTTGGGGAAAAAATCCTTTGACAATCTTATTGTTCTGTATTACACATGAGAACTGATTAACGCAGAATCTATTTGCCAAAGCAAAGAACATGCTGGCAAGATACAGTAGGCCAAGGAAAAGCCAACCTCAAGAAAGTAAGACCCAGCATTGTCCATGACATACTGGAGATAAATACAGGTCCCATAACCAGGGAACCATAAAATTTATTCTTCAGACTGAATGAAAGTAAAAGGGAGACCCATGACTAATTACACTGGGACAACAAGTCTAAACTTAAAACCATCCCAGGTGAACCTGAAAGTAGAGTTACCTTCCCTATAACCATTATATTGGAGGAAAATTTTTCAGAAATAGAAGATGGAGACACGAAGTATTATCTACAAATAGTTATTAGTCCCTTTTTCAAGAAGGAAATATCTCACACTTGTTCATCTGTGAGAAATAAATGAAATAGAATGAATGAACGTAATGAAATAGAAACTGCCTGTATGTAATGCATACTACATAAGTTCAATTTAACTGTGCTTGAATAGTGTTTTCTTACAAAAAAAAAAAAGGGAGGGGCCTGATTACTACTTTCAAATTTGTGCCTAGAACCAATCGTAACAGACTCATTTGAGTCCTATCAGGAGCAATGATTATCAATTCCTCATAAGGAAGATTTAGGAATCACTATCATATATATATATATATATATATATATATATATATATATATATATATACATTACAAGGTCACTGTTTTGAGTTCTCATTACAAACTACTGTTTAGTTATTCCCAACAAGTCATCTGTTTGTCTCCTCAACCAAATGTACATATACATACATCCCTTGGCCACATAGAACCCAGCTGACAGTTATTTCAAGATGAGGGTTTCTAAACTGAGTAAAATTTATTAAATAATATGCCACACTTTTCTTGCTTTAACATATTTTATGTGTCTTCTACATGGTAAACAATCTCAGCATATGTTGATCCTTAAAATTTCAGGAAGTTCAAATGAAGAGTTACTGGCCATTCTGACCAATCATCACAATAAGAGGAAGAAAATTAATAAATTAATATGGAGCACTCTTCTATGGAGCATAACAACTCCACAGAGGTAGATAAATTAAAAAACAAATATAGTATTATTTATTGAGAATCATCTTTGTGATAAGCATTATATTAAGCTATTCTCCTATCTTAAATCATTTATTTTTAGATCTAATCATCTCAGTTTCAGTCCTTATAGAAAGATAGGGGAGGTTAAAAATGTAAAATAATTTACTTAACTTCAATAGTAAGTGATAATGGTGTGGTCACCTGACTATGAAACCTGGGCTTATTTCACTACTCTAGTGCTTCAGTGGAATGCTTTCTAGTTTGTTTATTTCCATGAAACACAGTTCCTGGGCTGTTCGGTGGGTTTGACCAAATTTTGGTTTAACACTTCAATCCAAGTACTTATGCTAGAGCACTGGCAGAGTGGAGACAAACAACACCTACCAGCAATGTAATGAGTTAGGGACATTATCCTCCCTATGATGGAAGACTGAAACTCCCCTGGAATAAATAAATCTATAGGAAATATTCTTGCAATCAATAGTCACCATGCCTAAGGACAGGAATTCAGTGCTAATTGATACAAAAAGAGTGGTTTTGTGGTACCTGCATATAAAAATGTCCAAAGGAAATATGTTCCTCTTTTCCCCCATTCTCTATGTGTCTATGATAAAGAAGAAGTGAGCAAATATAGGACTCAAAGACAGAAAAGGAGTTAGCATTCTTTGTGTTTACCAGTCACCTCAGTTAGTTCTATAACATGCAAGTGACAATATGAAATTTTCATTTTACTCCCTTTTTCCCCCCTGGAGCATCCTAAATACTGTACTTGTAGATATTTCCAAGTTAAGATGGTGCTCAGTGCTCAGACTCTCAATAATACATATAATCTGTTGACATTTCATTTTAGAGATGCATAAAAACCTCTGCAAATGCAAGGAGCTCTACAGCAAAGTGGAAGGTATTAATATAATGGGTACAATAATTCTGAAGGAGAAAAAAAAACTGTATATTACAATTTGGAGTCATTTGGCACCTCTGGGTCTATTCTGGAAAAGACTTTAAATGAGACAATAAGAGGAAACTAATTTACAATTTTAAATAAGCAGAGCTCATGTTTCCATATTGCTAAAAGGCAAGGTTAGATGAGCACTGTACAGTTATCATAAAATTTTTATCAAGAAGCTGCAGTATTTTTAATAATTCATTATTTTACCTTCTTGCAAGAACCCCTCTAAAGGTTGGGTTATGTTTTAATCTTGGAAGAATTGATTTTGGAGAGAAATATTTCTCTAATTACATGGTGACAAATCTATTATCAAGGAGTCATTATTAGTATAAACTAATTCTATCCCTCCTCTTTATACATCTTTCAATCATTTGTATTGATAAAGTATTCTCCTTCCTACCTACATCAACTTAATGGCATATTGAGGGAAATACAAAATTGCATATTTAAATCACCCTGAGAGGTTTAAAAATTTTTTAATATATATGCTGATGTTTCTTATGAAGATCTAACATTAACAGGCATGTACCTTGCTTCACTAAATAGAGGATTCCCTTCTCACATCTTAATGAATGCAATTCTGTACATAAATACATAACCTAAATACATAATTTGTCAAGAACCTGACAATCCATCTTAGAAAGCATTTTATTTAAAGAATAGTAAGAATAAAGTAGAAAAATAGTAAAAAAATATAGTAAAAAATTACGTAGCCAGTCATCCCAACTTCAGCGCACAGATGAATGATCAAATGTGGGCATGATTGGCTGACCATTCTTAGGTGTAAAGATGCCACGGGTCTTTTGTTAGACACAAGTTAATTGCACAACACATCTTCCTAACTATAATCCTGACTTCAGGGTATCTTGTCAGATTATTCTCGAAGTCATTATCTAGTGACTGAATGAGTTGATGTCAAAAATGAAAATATGGCTCACAGTGGGGAGGAACAAAAACCCAACACTTTATTAACTAAAAATATATATATAAGTCAGGGAGCTTGATTCCATAATAAAATTTCCTGGCCTGAGCTTAACATCCCGAAATTAACCAAATGTGTAATTTTAAAAAGTGTTAGAGCATTCCAGCATCCATGCCATGATATGTAATTTCCACATTATGGATTTTAAAAACTTAACCTAGGGAATAAGGAAAGACAAAACAACACAACAAAAAGTTTTGGCAGTTTCCTCATTGGGTGATCCAAATAATTGGCAAATAAATATTTATGAAAAATAAACATTTTTCTTTCAAATGCTATATTTATGAAACAAATTATGAATGTTATGTATGGTAGGAAGAAAATGTGTTTTCATTGAAAAATCATAAGAAACAATTGTGTTCAATTTTCATATAAAATCGTGAATTCATCAGTAGAGAGATATTTTGCAAAGCATCAGCCCAGTTTCTGACCTCTCCACTTTGGCTGCATAATTCGATCTTTTAATAAGCTAAACACACACAAAATGTCCAGTACACCAAAGAACATTTATTCATTTACTCAAAGGGCCTAAAGAAGTGGGAAGTCACTTGACAAGAGCCCAAAGGTAATTCCCAAAGGGAATTTTTCTCTTTAAAACAAATAAGATTTTGGCCTCAAGAGAAAAACAAAAGCCCATTTTTGTTTCCTCCCTCCATGTCCTCCACCCCCACACCCTCAGAGCTGATCTGTGAGGGGAATGAGAGGAACATATGAATGAGAGGGACCTTTCTATAGCAGCACTAAGAGTGAAGTCCTCTTTGAACATAATTTCTTTCAGACCCTTGCAAGTTGGGAACACAGTATGTGTGTAAATGTATTTGTATATTTGATAGAGAGAGAGCTGGGAATGCAGAGGCCTGTAACTATAAGGGAAAAAACTGTTTGTAGGGCCTACATTACTGGTACTATAGTTGGTAGGTGGGTATCTCTCTCCCCATCTCATATGTATATGTCTGTGATTGTGCATGTATATATATATATATATAGAGAGAGAGAGAGAGAGAGAGAGAGAGAGAGAGAGAGAGAGAGGGAGATTATATATTATATATACATAGAAATTTGGAGAACAGAGGTTCCTTAAAAAACTAAAAATAGAATTACAATATGACCCAGCAATCCCATTACTGGGCATATACTCCGACAAAACCATAATTTAAAAAGATACATGAACCCCAATATTCATTGCAGCACTATTTACAATAGCCAGGACATGGAAGCAACCTAAATGCCCATCGACAGATGAATGGATAAAGATGTGCTACATATATACAATGGAATATTACTCAGCCATTAAAAGGAATGAAATTGGGTCATTTGTAGAGACGTGGATGGATCTAGAGACTGTCATATAGAGTGAAGTAAGTCAGAAAGAGAAAAACAAATATTGTATATTAACGCATATATGTGGAACCTAGATAAATGGTACAGATAACCCAGTTTGCAGGACAGAAATAGAGACACAGATGTAGAGAACAAACATATGGACACCAAGAAGGAAAGTGGCAGGGGAGGTGGTGGTGGGATGAATTGGGAGATTGGGATTGACATGTATACACTAATATGTATAAAATAGATAACTAATAAGAACCTGTTGTATAAAAATAAATTAATTTAATTTAATTTAATAAAAGAAATTTGGTTGGTCAGTTAAAAGTCTTATTTTACTCATCTGTAAATGGGTTAATATTAGAAGCTAATTTGTATGGTTGCTGTGAATATAAAATGAGATAAAATACTTAAGCTCATCACAGGGTTTAGCATATAGTAGTTGGCCAATAAGTGCTATCATTTAGGAATTCTCCTGATCTGCCAAAACCTGGAGATTCTATGTAGGAGCCCATTCATTCATTCATTATCTTGTATTTGCTGTTGGAGCATAATGCTCTATATATACCTGGGAACATAGCTGTGAAAAAGATAAATGTGGTCTTAATGTTCTTGGGTCTTATAACGTGGTAACAAATTACAACTGATAAGTGTCTGGCACACAATGCACACTCAATGTGTAATTAAGCACACAGAGAGAGATAATATGAGTGTTTATAAAAGGATACTTGATCGGATCTGCAAGAACAGGAAGAATTTTCTAGGGAAAAAAAGGTTAAGCAAAGACCTGAAGGATAAGCCAGTGATTTACATGGAGACAAGAGGAAAGTGGGTCCATGGCAGAGGAAATTTGTGTGAAAATCCCATAAAAGAGAAAGCATAGTTTTGTGAAAGAGTGTATTGATGAACACCAGGTAAATGTGGAGTCTTGTCACGCAAGGCCTCACAAACTGCATCAGAGATTTAGGGCCTGTTCCTAAGAGTAATGGGTGGCTAGGAATATTTTAATAATTAAAATGATCAGATTTTCATATTGAATTGTTTTCCTTGGTGACAGCATGGAAAATGGACCAAAGAGACCAATATTTTAATCTGGGAGACCCACTGGGAATCTAATGCTTTCATCAGGTGAGAGAATGTAGTGGCTTAGGTGAGCATATGGAGGTAGTAAAGTGGATGTAAAGGTAGTAAAGTGGATGATTCAAGAAAGGTGGTAGAATCCACTTAACTAAATAATTTAATTTAAATACAGATAGGCAAGGTGCTAGATGATAAATTTGTTTAGAATGAGATCCAAGTCAGCCACTGAGGGACAATTGGAAGTCTCTGGCATCCCTTTACCTAAAGGAATGAGAGAATCAGGAAGAGATTCCAAATTACTATCAAGTGGCTGGGATTCAGGATGCAAGGCAAGACCTCCAGTTCCCATGGAGAGCTAAGGGATCAATCTGTAAGGTAAGTCAGTGGTATAAAGACTAGGGAAATGGGGAGATAGACTGATGAAGGGAAGTTGTGGGATGGTTGCTATGATAGACTGATGAAGGGGAGTTGTGGGATGGTTACTACATTCTTCATGAAAACAAAAAAAAACTTTTAATCTGCTATCGAAATTGGTTTTATTCGTTCATGTTCCAAGTTCCAAAGCACTTCCAATTACCTTGTATTTTTGAAGACCATGAAGCTCAACATCTCAAGTTCATTTTTTAAAATACAATTTTAATCCATTGTAAGAATTTTTTTCAAAAGTACTGCATGTCAGTGGACAAATTAATAAGGAAGAATAATTTTAGAAAGTCACATTGTTTTTATTTAAAAGGAGAAAAAAACATGCTTTGATATGATATTTCCAGACTAGAATCAGAAAACCAAGTTTATTCTTCATTTCCCAAAAGAGCATTTTCCTGCTTTAAAATACTCAGAAATTTTGCATTTGGTATGTGGCTGGCTTTGCAGCCCTAAATTAATGATTATTATTTGGAAATGTTAATTAAAATGACAACATTTTTCTATAGATCTCAGCAAGAGACTTTTATATTTACCTTGTATCTGCAGTTTGTCTTCTAAGATTCAGAAATAATATCTGGGTGTCATTAAGCTGGATCCATCAACACTTTTGACATGATAGATAGCTTTGGGAGCTGGTAATGGGCATTTGAGCCATCCACCTCTGGGTCACTAGTTCAGATATGGCTCAGCCTAAGAATGAATTAGACCAATTTCTAGGACAAAGTTGATCTAATTACATGCCATATCACATTAATTAACCCTATTTTGAAACAATGTAAGCAGCTCTTTGAAAATGATGCAAAGAAACTGATGCATATCTTTTTTTTTTAATATAATAGAACCAAATCTATTGATGTTTACTTTTAGGTAAACATCAGCAGAAAATCTGAGAAAAAAGAGAAATTGGCCTTATTTCTTAGTGAGTTACTTTATCTCTTCCACTGCTACTGACGATACACCAGGTTTGGAGAGGACACAGAATGAAACAAGCCCAAGTAGTATTGGTTATTCCTCACATGACCTGGAAAACTGTTAACTTGGGATCATGGTGGAAAGGAAGGAAGTTGTACCCTATATAATTACTACAAGTCTTTGACATTTGCCTCATTCTGCTCATCTATAAAATGAGAATGATAATAATGACAACAGCTCCTAGGCTTGTTATGAATATTGAATAAAATAATGCCTGCAAAATCTTAGCATATTGCCTGGCTCAATAAATAGATCATAATGACAACAATGATGATGATGATGCTGTTGCTTCAGCTGCAGCTGATGAGGAGGAGGAGGAGGAGAAAAACAGAGTGTATTTGACCTATGGGGTCATTTTGTGCTTGTATGGGAAAAAAAAAGATCAGCCAAACTACATGGTTGAAGCAGACATAAAGCATTAGGGCACTAAACAATCAGTTACAGATACTTTAAAGGAAAGTACGTGAAGGGTGAATGTCTACCTCACAACTTGACCTTTAGTCATCTTGCAACCATGTAATTCTTAATTTTAGAAAGAACAATCTCCCTTCTCAGAACACACCCTCTGATGTCCATTTTGTATTCATACAGAGGATGCTCAGTGTGGCAGATCCTCTGGAGTTCTGAAGTCAGTGCATTGTAAAGAAAGGGTACCAAATTCTTGGTCAAAAGAGCCAGCAATGAATTCTAACTCTGCCACTTCTTTGAAATATGGTCTTAGACTATTGCAACCATTTTAGGATTCAATTCTCCAATCCTTAAAATAAGGATATTAATAGCTACCTATTACTGATTGCCTACTATAAACCAGTGCAGGTATGCTACATTTTAAAATATCTTTTCTTTAAAATATGTCTGAGAAAGAATTTTGTAAACTGTAAATGCAGCAATCCGTATTTCCACATTTAACAATCAAGGGAGGTACCATGAAGGAATAAGGATTAGAAAATCAGTAATTATGAAAGTATATTTTGTCAATTAGCATTCAGGGATAGAAATAAATGACATTTCTTCCAGTTAATTTCTCTGGAGTCCTAGATAAAGCTGTCCCAGAAGCTGACCTTGAGTCAAGGGTTTGGATGCAAAAATTTCATAAAGGAAACATGCCTAGGAAAAAGCAGTAACATCTGACAGGAAATAGGACAGATAAAAGGAAAAGCCAAATCAGGTTCAATTTCAGGGGAAGTCTCAGATTCAGCCTCAGCCTTCAGGAACCTCCAGAAGAGTCTTGTTCAATAGAGTTTTATAAGATTATGAAAATGTTTATACTGCACTGTATGAGCACTTGAAATGTGGCTGGTACATCTGAGAAAGTAATTTTTTTTTTTATTTCCTAGGGACTCACAGTGTTGTAATCAAGGGGTTGGCTAGACAATATTCCCATCCTTGTACTCAATTAGGAAATATTCTACTTAATTCACTTAGGTTGCTGACAGAATGAATTTCCTTGTGACTGTATGACCAAGGGCCCTAGTTTCTGGCTGTCAGCTGGAGACCACAGTCAGGTCCTAGATGCTGCTCACAGTTCTCTTCCATGTGGCCTTTCCCATAGGCAGTTCACAATAGGGCCACTTACTTCTTCAAGGCCAATGGGAGAATCTCTCTCTCTCTCACTCTCTCATTCAGCTAAGACATATAACCAGATCTAATTAAGGAAGTTTGATCCCATCACCTTTGTTTTTCATATTCTATTGAACAAAAGCAAGTTATAGGTTCTGGCCACATTCAGGTGAGGGAACTATTAAGGGAATGACTCAGTAGGGGCCTTCTTAAGGTTTATCCACAATACTTCTTCATTTTAACACTGGATATTTTAAAAAGAATATAGAATACACTATCCCATTGAATCTTCACAAAAAGTACTATAAATTAGCTAAATTGAGGATTATTATCAATATTTTTAAACAAAGAGAAGAAAACTGAGGTTAAGCAAGTTTAAACCACTTGTCCACAATGCATAGGTTGTTATTAGCAAAGCTGAGCATCCATAAATTTTTTATTTTCAATCCTGTTTTTTTCTGCCACATCATGTTATACTACAGTGACTCCCAAATTTCAGCCACTTGAGAGCCATCTTCACAAATTTTACCTATCTGCAGGCTGACCTAATGATATAAAGGTAGTTATTTCAAAAATAGTTAATTTTCTTGTTTAAATACATTAATTTTAATAATAATATTGATTCTGCAAATGAAAGACATCAGTTGTCATAAAAAGAAAAAGAAAGAGATAAATATACAGATATTAAAGTCAATATTATTTGTTTGTGTCCTACTTAAATTTATATTGCATGTGGCTAGTATATGCCACGCAGGGGAAAAATAAATAACAAGTACATTGTAGAATATTTCAAAAGGCATCCTCCCTTCTGTTCCTAATTTTAACTTGCAAGGAGGATTTGGGGTGTATAGGAATGTATTTCTACTTTCCAAAGAAGATATGTTTTCTATAAGGTAGCAAGGAGCCCAGCACATGCTCTGGACACTCCTCTGGCTGCCTCAAAAAACAAGAGTGGTGTCTCTCCATAGGCACTGGTGTGACTTGGAATGAGGGAGCATCAATAGAAGAAAATGCAATTAGCTAATATAATTAACTCCAGCACGTTTAGCACGTCTTCTTTCCTTTCCATCTCCAAGCTATACAAAGCTCTATGTATTTTGCCTATCAAGAAATGCAAACACGTTGTAACTTCCTCCTCCTACCTCTTTCCGTCAACATCTTTCCCCACAAATTTGGAGAGTGGCAGGGAGAAGCCTTATCCTTATACTTTTTCTTTCCATCTTTTTTCCACAAATGAGTTGTCCCAAGGCTCCGCCTCTCTAGAGATGGCTCTATTTCTGTTCAAATTCACTCTAAATAGCTTCCATAACACTCTTTCATGTCATCTACTTTTAGTGTTGCTTTTTAATGGAGATTCCCACAGTTGTATTTGCTACTGAAACTTTATTCTATCAGGCTTACCACATACTGCTAGGAATATGCTTTCCTAAATTAGCATACAAATCTTAAGCTCATATTTTGTCACAACAAGTGGGACAGATATGCTAATTCTATTCTCTTATCTTCACTTAGTTTACTGATGGGAAGTAAGGTTTATAAAAAATAAATATAAACGTACTGAGACAGAACAAATATGCTGCTTATGTATAAAAAGCATGTTTGAATAGTTGACCAACCCCAGCTAGTTTCTCCATAATTCTCTTAACCACTAAAGAAACAAGGAAGGAAACATTTACCTGGGTGTAGGAGAAAGTAGGAACCCCATAATATCAGTACTGCCTATAACATCAAGATGGGCCATTTAAATCAAGAATAGTATCAACAGCTGATATTTGCATTGGAAAGCTCTTCTGCATTAATGCCATACTTGTATTTGATCCTTGGCATAACCCTGATATGTATTTGCTTGACCCAAGACTCCTGAAATAAATCAAATCCTTCATGCAAACCTGAAATATAGATTTGGGGTAATGACCTCTGAATGATTATTTACCACTACTAAGAATCTTCCTGTTTGCCTACAAGATCTATTGCTCATTGCTTATATCACCTTGGATAGCTGACTTCTTAATACCAAAACCCTATGTCTACTTCTGAAGCATCTATTTATTTAAATGACCCCTGTAGATTCTCTTCCAGTTTTCTGCCCCACCCCAATTGCAACTTTGCACACTCCTTTAATTTTCATGCATCCAAACTTTGACAAGAAACACATCCTGCATTAGCTTTAACTTGATGGAATTGACAGACTAGACTATCATAATTACCCTCTGGAAGGATCAGAGTTTGTAGCTATACATGAGCATGTTTATACTCATGATTTGAACATAGTTATTGTGAATGACCAGATTAAGAATAAGTTTATAGGAGTTGGTGGTTGAAGTGGAGTAGAGGAGAGATTACCAAAAGTAAAGAAGCCCTAGCTAGCTATTAAGAGGTTGGTAAATAATCCATTTGGATCTTGAAGTCACTAAATGTGAAAAGGAATTAGCGATAGGAAAACAATGAATCAAGTGGTAAACTTATAAGTTAATAAGTTTACTATATAAAAGCAAAAAAGGATGCTACCAAATGTAAAGTTGTAATGGCATGGATTTTCCCAGAGACTATAACCCTAACCCTTACCACTTTCTAAAAAGCTTCTGATTCTCTATCTAGATTTCTTTCTTCTGAATCAGATGGAGATGGGTTTAAATCTCAACTCTGTTATTTAATTCTGTGTTCATTTGGCAGGTTGTCCTACCTTTTCTGCCATGTAAGATAGCAATGCTAATTCCCACCTATTAGCAATGTTAGACAAATCAAACAAGGTTATGTATGGAAAATGTCATTTCTTCTTGTTGGAACCTATTCTTAGGAAGATCTTAGGAACTTTCACTAAGATGCCTATCCCAGAAGCATTTTCCTGTGACCTTAGGTAAGCTAGGTAACCTTTGGTAAGCAGTTTATTTAACATTGATACTACTTTTCAGGGATGATTCTGGACTAAATATCATACATATATGCAAAGTGCCTTGGATTTAGTATATACTCAAAATTAAATAGAAAGATATGTCAATGTCTTAAAATAATGACATCCTCAAGGACAAATTCAGTTGGTAGAGGGTTGGCATTGATTCCAAACCACCAAGGTATTCCTACACTTTCCAGTAAAACAGACAGGCTTTACTTCTGAAAAATGACTAAAATGAGGAAGGTAGATATTTACGTATGTCTATCGTAGTACTTGGTTCCTCCCTCTTTTCCAGCTCCTTAACCCTCTCTCCAAATAGACAAGAAAACCCATTCTTTAACCTTTCATTCCCTCAAACTCTGTTCTGGTTTGCAGTTTAGATCAATAGTCTTTTATATGTAGTGCTTTTCGTTGAGTCAAAGTATCCTTGACCCCTCCTTTGGAAAAGACTGTGTGTGTTTGTATGTGAAAGTAAGTAGAGAAGTCTGGGAGTAGAGAGGCCTGGGAGTAGAGGGGTTGCTGATGGAAAATTAGGGCAAAAACTAGACAACATTGGTAAGAAGACAAAAGAACAGCAAGCTGGATTTTTCCCTATGAAAGGGAAGTCTCAGTTTAGCATTTGTAAATGATGCTTTATGAGATGATAGAAACACTCAAAATCCTCACAGGTATAGAATAGGTACAGAGTAAACTGTTTTTATAATGTGAGAGAGTAGACTAAACACATTATAAATCAGTGCCATCTATATGTCATTCCACAAACATTTAGGGGTACCTAATATCTGTGCCAATTGCAATACTAGGCAGATGGATTTGAACAAAGTCTTTGTCCTCCAAAGGCTCACAACCAAGTGAAAGAGATACACACATAAATAACTACTTATTAACATGTTATCTGGATCCAATTGCCCTGCACAAAGAAAAAGAGAAAAAAATTCATGACTCTGAGGAAATAGTGCCTGGATTCAGTGCTTAGGCTCATAGTAAAATCATTAGGGACTACATAAAAATGTATTAAAAAGTAAATAAAAGCCACTCATAAATTCACCTCCAGTGGGTGCTATAATTAGTTTGCTAGGGCTGTCATAAGAAAGTACCATAGTCTTAAACAACAGAAATTTATTGTCTTATAATTCTGGAGGCTGGAAGTCCAAGATCAAGATATTGACAGGGTTGGTTTCTTCTGAGGCCTCTCTTCTTGGCTTGAAGACAGCCATTTTCTCCCTGTGTCTTCACATTGTCTTTCCTCAGTTTATGTGTCCATGTGCCAATCTCTTCTTCTTACATGGACACCGGTCATGTTGGATTAGGGCCTGCTCTAATGACCTCATTTAACTTTAATTACTTCTTTAAAGATCTTATCTCCAAATATAGTCACATTGTGAGGTACTAGGGAAAATGAATTTAGGAAGGGCATATGTAGCCCATAATAGATACATGCTTTAATATTTTGATATACTTTTTTTAATATTTGTACAAATACATATTTTAAGTGTATATGCATGTAAACAAACCTTGGATGAAAATACTTAAAATATCCATCTATTTTCTTGTATGTTGTAAAGGCAATTATTTCCACGTATCTTCAAATATTCTGTGAAAACTTCATTTTGATATCTGAGTATTTTTTGTGTACCTATACAATTTCCTTATTGAAAATTTAAATTGTATCTGCTTTTTGACATTATAAATGAAACTATCATTTAAAAAAATGGTATATAATTCCTTGATTACAATTGTTGTTTGGTCAAATTTCTCAAAGTAGTATTATTGCATCAAAAGTATACATACTTTAAAGTGTTTTTATAAATGTATTGGCAAATTATTTTCTGGAAAGGACATACCATTCACATTCTTACAAGTTGCACACATCAGTGCTGGTTTAACATGTTTCATTTAGAAGTGCAATATGAAAACTCAGTCATAATAAAAATAACATCTGTGCAGTTTTCAGAGAAGGGAAACAATAAGTGGGTATGTCACCAGGAAAAAGTACAGTCAGTTGACTACCAGAGAGCCTCTACCTTAATGAATTCACTAAAATCCAAACATGGGTTCTTAATGTGGCTAAATCATTTGTTAAACATACTATGAATTATACATGGCTGAGGCAGAATTGGAACCTGGGTCTCTTCTTAGTGGTCAGTGAATGTGTCTCAGGGACAGGGATGTTTTTACAGCACCTTTGCATAATTTTTTGAACGCACTGTAAACTCAAGAGAAAAAAAAAGAACTATAATGTATATGGATGAGACCAATATTTTACTATTTAATTTAAAAGTAAGAATGAGAGTTCAGTGTAGGTTTGCCTTACCTCATGTATTATAACATTTGCAACCCAAAATTTGTGAAGTCATTTGTCTCTCTGAAAGACAGAAAGACATTCAAAGTTCCTGCATCTGCATAAAATCAGGAAACATAAAAAGTAAAATTGAATCTTTTTAGACTAAGAAAATATAATTTAACTCTATTTAAGTTTGCAAACATTATGTATGCAAAGTTTAACCCAATCTCAGAACTCAACAGTAAAAGGTTAAAAAAAAAAAAAAGAAGGGCTTTCCTGGTGGCACAGTGGTTGAGAGTCCACCTGCTAATGCAGGGGACATGGGTTCTTGCCCCGGTCCGGGAAGATCCCACATGCCGCGGAGCAGTTAGGCCCGTGAGCCATGGCCACCGAGCCTGCGCGTCTGGAGCCTGTGCTCCGCAACGGGAGAGGCCACAACAGTCAGAGGCCCGCATACCACAAAAAAAGAAAAAGTCTTGTATTTATATAGTTCCTGCAAAAAAAATGGGGATAAGAATACACAGGGCTATTCTGAGGCTATTTCAGTTTCTTTTATTAATTCATTCAGTAAGTTTTAATTAAATAAGGATTTATGTTTAGCACGTGTTATCAAGATGATTAGACATTGTCACTGCCCTCAAGTGAGGGGTAGTTATTGCTATCATGGGGTTCAAAAAAATTAGGGCAGAGCAAGGTGATAAGAGTCTTGCAGTGACGGAAGTGGAGGAGTTAAAGAGTGATTTATTCTTTCTGGAGGTTTTGGTTGTAAACTCTATGAAGGCCAAGATTAGTGTCTGTCCTTTTACAGCTTCATCCCCAGCACCTAGCATAATGTCATTCTCTAGGTTAAAAATAAATAAGTAAATAGGTACAAAAATTTATTTAGAATATTCTAATTTTGTAATTAAAATAATAAAAAGGCCAACTGAATGTGAAACATCACAAATGAAGAAAAGTTGCAGATGAGTCCTTCATTAATATAAGAAAGTTTTATTATTAATTTTGAAATTTTATGTAATAGCTGATCATTTAAAAACTTAATATATTTTAAAATAATTATTGTAGTATAATTGGCATACAACAAGCTGCAAATACTTAAACTGTAAAATAAATAGTGTAATGGGTGAAGTACTTGTTCAAAAATGAAATGTATCTTTTTGCACCCCAATGTTCATAGCAGCATTATTTATAATTGCCAAGGTATGGAAGTAACCTAAGTGTCCATCAACAGATGAATGAATAAAGATGTGGTGTATATATATATATATAATGAAATACTATTCAGCCATTAAAAAAAGAATGAAATTTTGCCATTTGCAGCAACATGGATGGACTTGGAGGGCATTATGCTAAGTGAAATAAGTCAGGCAGAGAAAAACAAATACTGTATGATATCACTTATATGTGGAATCTAAAAAAGTACAACAGACTAGTGAATTTAACAACAACAACAACAAAAGAAGCAGACTTACAGAGCTAAAGAACAAATTAGTGGTAACCAGTGAAAGGGAGGGGAAATATGAGGTGAGAGAGTGGGAGGTACAAACTATTGCATGTAAGATAAACCCAAGGATGTATTGTAAAACACAGGGAATGTAGCCAATATTTTGTAATAACTGTAAGTGGAAAGTAACCTTTTAAAATTATATAAAATTTTTTAAAATTAATAAATTACTGCAAAAAATGAAATGTATCTTTAATTATTAAATAATTTTTATTTATATCACTATAGTAGCTGTACCTGTAGCTGTACCCAGTGACTACTGAAAGGTTTCTTGAAACCTCAGGAAGATTAGCTTTCAAATTTAAGTTTCCATGTCATTAATTTGATTATCTCTCCTTATAGAAATGAAAACTGAAAGTGTATCCACTTGTTTAGTGTGTACTGAGAGATCAGAGAACTCTAGCATAGATTGTTTCCGAATCTTCCTAACTAACACTAACAGATTCATATTCTTAACCTACCAGGTTCATCCTTACAATTCTCCTGACTTTCAAAGCCCCTTTAAATTTAACCCATCCCAGAAACTTGCATGAAGATGGTGGAGTAAGAAGACCCTGACCTCACCTCCCCCACCATGAACTAGCAATACAGCAACGCTCCCTGATAATTATCTGAAGACTAACAGAATGGCTCTTCTACAGCCAAGGTTATAAAGAAAGAAGTAGCCTCTGGTGGGAAAAGAGAAGTGAACTAATTAGGACCCACACCATGGTTGGGTGATCCAGAAGAGAAGAGGGATATCAGAGGCTGAGGGATGCTCTCTAAGGAGCAAGATGTTAAGCCCCCTAATGGTAACCCCAAACCTCAGGTCTAGGACTGGGAAGGCCAGCCAGCCTGGCTGGTTTGAAAACTAGCAAGGCTTACCAGAGAGCTGTAATGAACCTAGACTCAGCCCTTGAAGAGTGCACATGCAGAATTTCTTTCTCCTAGTCCCAGCATAGAAGCAACAGGTTGAGAATTTGTTGTGCTCTGGCCAGCCTGACAGAACCTCCCCAGCATGCCCCTAGCCTGCACAGGGCTCCTGCTCCAGGCCCTCTTGCTCTGACACTGCTCTCAAAAGGTGGAAACCATCATTTTGCCCAGGGAGAAGTGGAGCTAGCTCAGATTTATGGCTGCTGCTCCTGGGGCCTTGGCTATGACCCCAACCAAGGCAGAGACTGCCATCACATCAGGGAGAAGCAGAACTAACTTAAATTTGCAGCTGCAGTCCTTTGGGCCCTGACCCTGCCACTGACTAAGGTGAAGACTGCCATCTTTCTGGGAAGAAGTGGAGCTAGATCAGATTTGTGGCTGCAGTTCCTGGGGCCTTGGCTATGATCCTAATCAAGGTAGAGACTGCCAGCACACCAAGGTGTGGAGAAACTAGCTTAGTACTATGGCTCTAGCCTCTCAGTCCCGGCCCTGACCTAGTCAAGGCAGAGATAGCCATCACACAGGTGAGAAAAAGAGCTAGCTTAGAAACATGGCTCCAGCTTCTTAGGCCCTGGCGCCACCCCAGACCATGCCCCTGACTAAGGTGGATGCCAGCATTATGCCAGGGATAAGTAAAGTTAGCTCATATTTTAGTTAGGAGCCCCTTGGACCCCAGCCCTACGTGCTGACAGGGCTGTGACTGTCATCAAGCCTGGAGAAGCCCTGGCTCACACCTTGCTCCAGCTCCAGCCCTTCTCACTACCGCCCTAGGCCTCACCATGGTGGCAGCTGCTAGCACATCCCACCAAAACCACTAGGCATATGTGGAAAAGTATAGGGCCACATACAAGGGAACCCCCATAAGACTATCAACTGATTTTCAGCAGAAACTTTTCAAGCCAGAAGGGAGTGACTTGACATATTTAAAGTACTAAAAGGAAAAAAAAATAAAACTACAACAAAGAATGCACTACCCAGCAAGGTTATCATTCAGAATTGAAGGATATTTTCTGAGACAATGAAAAACCAAAAGAGTTTATCACCAATAAACTGGCCTTCAAGAAATGTTAAAAGATCTTCTTGTAGTGAAAAAGAAACGGTTATAACAAGTTTTCTTTAATTTGAGGAAAAAACCCACTGGTAAAGGTAAATATATAGTAAAGGCAGTTGATCAACCACTTAAATAAGCTAGTACAAAGATTAAAAAACAAAAATTGTTTAGCCAACTATAACAATAATAAACAATTAAGTAATATACCTAAGATGAAAAATATGATACCTAAACATAAAACATAGGGAGGAGGAGTAAAAAGGAGAGATCTTTAGAAATATGTTTGAACTTAAATGACTATTAGCCTAAGACAAGTAGATATATTTATAGGTTGAAATAATTAACTTCATGGTAACCACAAATCAAAATACTACAAAAGACAAACAGAAAGGAATGCAAACATAGTAATAAATTTTAAAAAAATTATCAAAACACAAGGGAAGAGACTAAAAGAAGAATAAAAGAACAGAGAACTACAAAAACAGCCAGAAAGCTGGTAACACAATGGCAATAAGCACATATTTATTAATAATCATTTTAAATGTAAGTAGACTAAACCTGCCAATCAAAAGACATAGGGTGGCTGATTGGATTAAAAAGAAAAAGACCTCTCTCCATCCTGCCTACAAGAAACTCACTTCAGAGCTAAAAACACACATACACTGAAATTGAAGGGATGGAGAAAGGTATTCCATGCAAATGGAAACAAAAAGAAGCCACAGCATCAATACCTATATCAGACAAAATAGACTTTAAAACAAAATCTATAACAAAGGACAAAGAAAGGAATTAATAATGATAAGTGGGATAATCCAAGAAGGAAATATATATTTATATATATGTGCACCTAATAAAGGAAAACCTAAATGTATAAAGCAAATATTAACAGACATAAAGGAGAAATTGACAGTAATACAATAATAGTGGGGTATTTTATTATTTTTTTTAATAAATTTACTTATTATTTTTGCCTGTGTTGGGTTTTTGTTGCTGCACGTGGGGTTTCTCTAGTTGTGGTGAACTGGGACTACTCTTCGTTGCACTGTGCGGGCTTCTCATTGCAGTGGCTTCTCTTGTTGCAGAGCACGGGCTCTAGGCATGCAGGCTTCAGTAGTTGTGGCATGTGGGCTCACTAGCTGTGGTTCATGGGCTCTAGAGCTCAGGCTCAGTAGTCGTGGCACACGGGCTTAGTTGCTCTGAGACATTTGGGATCTTCCCGAACCAGGGATAGAACCTGTGTTCCTTGCATTGGCTGGCAGATTCTTAACCACTGCACCACCAGGGAAGCCCCAATAGTGGGGTATTTTGTTACTCTACTTTCATAAATAAATAGATCATCCAGAAAATTAATAAGGTCCTAAATGACACATTGGGCCAGATAAACTTAATAGATATCTGAAAAACATTCCATCCAAAAACAGCAGAATACACATTATTTTCAAGCACACATGGAACTTTCTCCAGGATAGATCACATGCTAAGCCACAAACAACTCTCAATAAATTTAATAAGATTTAAATTATATGAGATATCTTTTTTTTTTAACCCAACTGTATGAAAATAAACATCAGTTAGGAAGAAAACAGGAAAAAAAAAAAAAAACGCAAAAATGCAGAGACTTAACAACATGCTACTAAACAACCAATGGGCCAATGAAGAAATCAAAATGGAAATTTAAAAAATACATTGAGATGAATAAAAATAGAAATACAACTTTCTAAAATCCAAAGGGTGACGTGAAAGCAGTTCCAAAAGGGAAGATTATAGCAGTAAAGGCTTACCTCAGGAAACAAGAGAAATCTCAAATAAACAACCTAACTTTCCTTCTGATGTACTTAGAAAAAGAAGAGCAAACAAAGTCTAAAGTCATCAAAAGGAAGAAAATAATAAAGAACAGAAATAAATAAAATAGAGACAAAAAAATAGAAAAGCCCAATGAAACCCAAAGCTGAATATTTGAAAAGATAAAAAATAGATAAACCATGAGCTAGACTCATTAAGAAAGAAACAGGAAGTCAAAATAAACAAAATTATAAATGAAAGAAGATACAACCAATATTACAAAATTACACAAAGTCATAAAGGAATATTATGAGAAGTTAAATGCAACAAATGGGACAACCTGGAAGAAATAAATAAATTCCTAGAAACATACAACCTTCCAAGACTGAATCAGGAAAAAATAGAAAATCAATGACTAGTAGTGAAATTGAATCAGCAATAAAAACTCTCAACAAACAAAAATTTAAGACAAGACAGCTTCACAGTGGAATTCTATTAAACATTTAAAGATGAGTTAATACCTATCCTTTTCAAACTATTCCCAAATATTTAAGAGGCAAAAACACTTCCAAACTCATTATATGAGGCCAACATCACCCTGGTACCAAATCCAGACAAAGATGTTGAAAAGGAAAAAAAAAGATACATGCCAATACCTCTGATGAACATAGATGCAATAATTCTCAACAAAACATTAGCAAACCAAATTTAACAATACAGTAAATTGATCATATCATGATTTAATGTGATTTACCCTAGGAATTCAAGGATGGTTCAATATCCACAAATTAATCAATGTAATAAACTACATTAACAAAACAAAGAATAAAATCACATGAGAATCCCAAATGATGTAGCAAAAGCATTTGACAAAATTCAACATTCATTCATAATAAAAACTCTCAACTGTGGTATAGAGGGAACAAACGTGAACATAATAATGCCATGTATGACAAACCCAAAGCTGATATCATATTCAAAGGTGAAAAGCTAAAGTCTTTTCCTCTAAGATCAGGAAAAAGACAGATGCCCACTCTCACTACTTTTATTTAGCATAGCACTGGAAGTCCTATTCACAGCAATCAGACAAGGAAAAGAAATAAAAGACATCTAAATAGAAAGGAAGAATAAAATTGTCACTGTTTGAAGAGGAAATGGTACTGTTTATAGAAAACCCTAAAGTGTCCACAAAACAAACAAACAAACAAACAAAAACTATTAGACATAAGAAACAAATCCAGTAAAGTTTCAGGAAACAAGACTAATATAAAGTAATTTGTTGCATATCTATACACTAATAATAAACTATCAGAAAGAGAAATCAAGAAAACTGCCCAATTTACAATTGAATCAAAAATAACAAACTACCTAGGAATAAATTTCACCAAGGAGATGAAAGGCCTGTATTCTGAACACTAAAGACAGTGATATAAGAAACTGAAAATGATACACATAAATAGAAATCTATCTCAAGCTCATGAGTTGGATGAATTAATATTGTTAAAATGTCCATACCACACAAAGCAGTTTTCAGATTTAATGTGGTCCCTACAAAATACTCATGACATTTTTCACAGCCAAGAAGATATAATCCTAAAATTTGTAAGGAATCACAGAAGACCCTGGTCTTGAGAAAGAAGAACAAAAATGGAGGTATGAGTCTTCCTGATTTCAAACTATACTACAAAGCTACAGTAATCAAAACACTATGGGGCTTCCCTGGTGGTGCAGTGGTTGACAGTCCGCCTGCCAATGCAGGGGACGCGGGTTCGTGCTCCAGTCCGGGAAGATCCCACATGCCGTGGAGCAGCTGGGCCTGTGAGCCATGGCTGCTGGGCCTGCGCGTCCGGAGCCTGTGCTCCACAACAGGAGAGGTCACAACAGTGAGAGGCCCACATACCACACACACACAAAAAAAAACACTATGGTACTGGCACAAAAATAGACACATATATGAATAAAACAGAATAGAGAGCCCAGATATAAACCCACACTCATGCAGTCTATCTATGACAAAGGAGGCAAGAATATGCAATGGGGAAGTGACAGTCTCTTAAATAAATGGTGTTGGCTAAACTGGGAAACTGCATGTAAAAGAATTAAATAGAATATTTCTCATACCATATATAAAAATAAGATAAAATGCATTAAAGACCTAAATGTAAGACCTGAAACTATAAAACCCCTAGAAGAGAGCATAGGAATACACTCTTTGACATTGGTCTTAGCAATTTTTTGGATCTATTTCATCAGGCAAGGGAAACAAAAGCAAAAATAAACAAGTGGGACCCAATCACACCTAAACACTTTTTGCACAGTGAAGGAAACCATCAAAATATGGAAAGACAAACTAATGAATGGGAGAAGATATTTTCAAATGTTTTGTCTGATAAGGAGTTAATATCCAAAATATATAAAGAACTTATACACTCAATATAAAAAAATAATAATAATGGGTAGAGGACCTGAATGGGCATTTTTCCAAAGAAAACATACAGATGGTCAAAAGGCACATGAAAAGATGCCCAACTTCACTAATCATCAGGGAAATGCAAATCAAAATTACAATGAGAGGGCTTCCCTGGTGGCACAGTAGTTGAGAGTCCACCTGCCAATGCAGGGGACACGGGTTCGTGCCCCGGTCTGGGAGGATCCCACATGCCGTGGAGCAGCTAGGCCCGTGAGTCATGGCCGCTGAGCCTGCGCGTCCAGAGCCTGTGCTCCACTATGGGAGAGGCCGCAGCAGTGAGAGGCCCGCATACCGCAAAAAAAAAAAAAAAAAAAAATGTACAACGAGATACCACCACACACCAGTCAAATTGGCTATTAACAAAAAATCACAAATAACAAATGTTGGTGACCATGTGGAGAAAAGAGAGCTCTTATACACTGCTGGTGGGAATTAAATTGATTGGTATTGCCACTGTGGAAAACAGTATGGACATTCCTCCAAAAATTAAAAATAGAACTATTAATGATCCAGTAACATCCACCCCCGCTGACCTGGAAAGGAACAGACAGATCCAGTCACTAGCAATTCCACCAGTAAGTCCCAGGACACACCGCTGCTGACCTGGAAGGGCACAGACAGATCCATCTGCTGGGAATTCTGCCAGCAGATCCCAGGACCTGCCCATACTGTCCTGGGAAGGTACAGACATCTCTCCCTATAAGGAAATCCACGAGTGGGTGCCGGGACATGCCCCACTGTCCCAGGAGATTGCAGAAAGCTTCCACAACTGGGAAAAACATCAGTGGGTGCCAGAACCTGCCCTGCTATCCTGGGAGGGCACAGATAGCTCTTGCTACTGGGAAATCTGTCAGTGGGTGCTGGGACCTGCACCGCTACCCTGGGAGGGTCATGATAAATCACCCCACTAGGAACTCCATCAGCAGGGACAAAGAACTGCCCCAAAGCTCTGGGAGTGTGCAGAAAACTCTTGCTACTAGGAAATCTGCCAGTAGGTGCCAGGACCCACCCTGCTGTTCCGGAGGTCACATATAGCTCTCCCCACAAGGAAATTTGCCTAGAGGAAGGTCTGAAACCACAGCTGAGCCCCAGGAGCTATGTGACTAAGGAAGAAGAGCTGAAATCTATCCTCGCAGCTGCATGAACTCTGGAGTTACACCTCCTCTGATGACTTCCTAAATTCAACGCCTGTGAAACATCTGAAAGGACAAAAAGCAATCTTGCTGCTGGGACAGGTCTGGCTTTAGCAGCTCTGGGCCCTGTGGGTATGTACATGGTGGTGGTGGGGGGGCGGTTTGGGCCAGCCCAGAGTCTGAGCTGCCTCCATAGCTCACACAGCAGTTCCAGGTACACAGCTACTGCGGTCCTGGGACCTGACCTCAGAGGATCTGTTTCAATGACCTGGTGAAAACAACACCTGACAGTCACCAGGGCCAATTGCCAGCATACCCACAGTTAAAGAGAGACCATGAGCAGTGCCAACAACAGTGTACCTTGTGACCCCACCCAACAGGTGAAAGGGGACACAATAGAGCACATTCACAGGTGAACAGCTCCAGAGGAGAAATACTTGGTGGTTTCTCTCCTAGTGGGAGTGCTCCAATCCCACCTACCTCGCACCACAGATCAGAAACACAGCTAAGAAACAGATCTGGGGGCCTCTACTCCAACAACTAGGCAACACACCCTACCCCTGACAGGGCAGTGACAACCACAGAGTAAAGGGAAGGGCCTGCTCAATATCCAGGGCAGGCTCTGATCACTATAACACCAGTCAAACCCCCTATCAAGGGGATAATGGCACAAGTCTCTGGACCAACCTCACACACCAGGGGTCAGACAGCAGAAGCAAGAGGAACTATGATCCTGCAGCCTGTGGAAAGGAGACCATAAACATGGTAAGTTCAACAAAATGAGAAGACAAAGAAATACGTTGCAGATGAAGGAGCAAGATAAAAACCTATAAGAACAACTAAACAAAGAGGAGATAGGCAATCTACCAGAAAAATAACTCAGAGTAACTATAGTAAAGATGATCCAAGATCTCAGAATAAGAATGGAGTCATGGATCAAGAAGATACAAGAAGTGTTTAACAAAGACCTAGAAGAACTAAAGAACAAACAAACAGAGATGAACAATACAATAACTGAAATTAAAAATACACTAGAAAGAATCAGTAGCAGAATAACTGATGCAGAAGAATGGATAAGTGACCAGTAAGACAGAACGGAGGAAATCTCTGCCATGGAACAGAATGAACAGAAAAGAATGAAGAGAAGTCAGGACAGTTTCAGAGGACTCTGGGACAAAATCACCAACATTTGAATTAAAGAGGTCCCAGAAAAAGAAAAAAAAGGGGGGGGGGCACTGAAAAAATATTTAAAGAAATTATAGTTGAAAACTTCCCTAACGTGAGAACAGAAATAGTCACCCAAGTCCAGGAAGTGCAGAGAGTCTCATACAGGATAAACCCTAGGAGGAACACACTGAGACATATAGTAATCAAACTAATCACACAGGATGAGACACACACTAATCACTTCCCCTTGTTGCTAACATTAAAAGCAGCAAGGGAAAAGCAGTAAATAATGTACAAGGGAATCCCCATAAGATTGTCAGCTGATTTTTCAGCAGAAACTCTGTAGGCCAGAAGGGAGTGGCATAATACACTTAAAGTGATGAAAGGGAAAAACCTATAATCAAGAATACCTGGCAAGACTCTCATTCAGATTCTATGGAAATTTCAAAAGCTTTACAGACAAGCAAAAGCTAAGAGAATTCAGCACCACCAAACCAGCTTTACAACAAATGTGAAAGAAACTTCTCTAGGCAGGAAACACAATAGAAAAGAACAAAAGAGGAAAGGAAGGAAAAAGACCTACAAAAACAAACACAAAACAATTAAGAAAATGGCAATAGGAACCTACATATTGATAACTATATTAAATGTAAATGGATTTACTGCTCAAACCAAAAGACATAGACTGGCTGAATGGAAACAAAAAAGCCCCCAAAATATATATATATATGCTGTCTACAAGAGACCACTTCAGACCTAGGGCCACATACAGCCTGAAAGTGAGGGGATGGAAAAAGATATTCCATGCAAATGGAAATCAAAAGAAAGTAGGAGTAGTGATACTCTTACCAGACAAAATAGACTTTAAAATAAAGACTGTTACCAGAGAAAAGGAAGGACACTACATAATAATCAAGGGATCAATGCAAGAAAAGTTATAACAGTTGTAAATATATATGCACCCAACATGGGAGGACCTCAATAAATAAGGCAAATGCTAACAGCCATAAAAGGGGAAATTGACAGTAACACAATAATAGTGGGGGACTTTAAGACCCCACTTACACCAACAGACAGATCATCCAGACAGAAAATTAATAAGGGAACACTAGCTTTAAATGACACAATAGGTCAGATAGACTTAATTGACAATTATAGGACATTCCATCCAAAAGCAGCAGAATACACTTTCTTCTCAAGTGCACAGGAACATTATTCAGAAGAGACCACATCTTGGGTCACAAATCAAACCTCGGTTAATTTAAGAAAATTGAAATCATATCAAGCTTGTTTACTGACAACAATGATATTACATTAGAAATAAATTACAGGGAAAATACTGTAAAAAACACAAACACATGGAGGCTAAACAATATGCTACTAAATAACCAAGAGATCACTGAAGAAATCAAAGAGGAAATCTAAAAATAAGTAGAAACAAATGACAATGAAAACACAATGACCAAAAACCTATGGGGTGCAGTAAAAGCAGTTCTAACAGGGAATTTTATAGCAATGCAATTTTACCTCAAGAAACAAGAAAAATCTCAAATAAATAACTTCACCTTACACCTAAAGCAACTAGAGAATGAAGAAAAAACAAAACCCATAGTTAGTAGAAGGGAAGAAATCATAAAGATCAGAGCAGAAATAAATGAAATAGAAATGAAGAAAGCAATAGCAAAGATCAAAGAAACTAAAAGCTTGTTCTTTGAGAATAAACAAAACTGATAAATCTTTAGCCAGACTCATCAAGAAAAAAAGGGAAAGGATTCAAATCAACAAAATTAGAAATGAAAAAGGAGAAGTTACAACTGACACTACAGAAATACAAAGGATCATAAGAGAATACTACAAGTAACTATACGCCAATAAAGTGGACAACCCAGAAGAAATGGACAAATTCTGAGAAAGGTACAACCTTCCAAGACTGAACCAGGAAGAAATAGAAAATACAAACAGACCAATCATAAGTAATGACATTGAAACTGTGATTAAAAATCTTCCAGCAAGCAAAAGTCCAGGACCAGATGTTTTCACAGGCAAATTCTATCAAATATTTAGAGAAGAGCTAAAACTGTCCTTCTCAAATATTCCAAAAAATCTCAGAGGAGGGAACACTCCCAGCTCATTCTATGTGGCCACCATCACCCTGATACCAAAACAAGATAGAAGAACCACAAAAAAAAAAAAAAAAAATTACAGGCCAATATAAATAATAAACATAGATGCAAAATCCTCAACAAAAATACTAGCAAACAGAATCCAACAACACATTAAAAGGATCATACAGCATGATCGACTGGAGTTTATCCGCAGGGATGCAATGATTTTTCAATATATGTAAATCAATCAATGTGATACATCATATTAACAAATTAAAGAATAAAAACCATATGATCATCTCAGGGCTTCCCTGGTGGTGCAGTGGTTGAGAGTCCACCTGCCGATGCAGGGGACATGGGTTCGTGCCCCGGTCTGGGAGGATCCCACATGCTGCGGAGCAGCTGGGCCCGTGAGCCATGGCCGCTGAGCCTGCATGTCCGGAGCCTGTGCTCCGCAACGGGAGAAGCCACAACAGTGAGAGGCCCACGTACCGCAAAAAAAAAAAAAAAAAAAGCAGAAAGAGGAAAATCAAGACTCACATGCGAAGGAACCCCTGCAAGGGTATCAGCTAATTTTCTGACAGAAACTTTGCAGGCCAAAAGAGAGTGGCATGATATATTTAAAGTGCTGAAAGGGGAAAACATGCAATGTACCCAGCAAGGCTTTCATTCAGAATTGAAGAAGAGATTAAAAAAAAAATTCTTCTCAGACAAACAAAAACTAAAGGAATTAATCAGTTCTAAACTAACCTTACAAAACATGTTAAAAAAAAGTCTTGTTAAAGTGGAAATGAAAAGACTACCACACGAAATAAGAATTTATAGGAAAGGAAAAATCCCACTAGTAAAGGCAAATACATAGTAAAGGCTGTAGATCAACCACTTAAGCTAGTACAAAGATGAAAATACAAAAAAGTGTAAAATCAAATTATAACGACAATTAACAGTTAAGGGATAAACATCAAGATGAAAAATATGACATCAAAAACACAAAATATGAGGAAAGGGAGTAAAAAATGTAGATTTTTTAGAATGTCTGTGAACTTAAATGACTACCAGTTTAAAACAAGTAGAAATAGTTGTAGGTGAACATATATAAACTGCAGTGTAACCACAAATCAAAACCCTACAATAGATACACAAAAACTAGAGAAAGAGGTTCACAAACATAACACTAAACAAACAAAAAATCATCAAACCACAAGGGAAGAGAGTAAAAGAAAAAGAAAAGAACAGAGAAGAATGACAAAAGCTATCAGAAGACAAATACCAAAATGGCAATAAGAACATACCTATCAATAATCACTTTAAATGTTAATGGACTAAATGCTCCTCCAAAAAAATGTAGGATGGCTAATTGGGAAAAAAAAAAGACCCATTTATATGCTGCCTACAAAAGACTCACTTCAGAGTTAAAGAAAGATACAGACTGAAAGTGGGAGGATGGAAAAAGATATTTCACACAAATGGAAATGAAAAGAAAGTTAGGGCAACAATACTTATATCAGACATAATAGACTTTTAAACAAAGTCTTTAACAAAAGACAAAACAGGGCACTATATAATGATAAAGGGATCAATACAAAAAGAGGATATAACATTTGTTAACATATATGTACCTAATATAGGAACACATAAAAATATAAAGCAAATGTTAATACACATAAAGGGAGAAATTGACAATAATGCAATAATAGTAGGGGACTTTAACACCTCACATCAATGGACAGATGATCAAGACAAAAAATAAATAAGGGAACAGTGGTCTTATATGGCACATTAAACCAATTGGACTTAATAGATATCCATAAGACATTCTATCCAGAAACAGCAGAGTATATGGAGTATAATCCATAAAAATATTGAATCACTATGTTGTACATTGAAACATATAATATTGTAAATTAACTATACTTCAAAAAAGTGATAATAATAAATCTCCAGAGAACTTCAATGTACAAATGTTTTATAAAAATTATAACTTAAAAAAAAAGTTAAAAATTTGATATGGATAGGGACCTTGAAGATGGCGGAAGAGTAAGACGCGGAGATCACCTTCCTCCCCACAGATACACCAGAAATACATCTACACGTGGAACAACTCCTACAGAACACCTACTGAAGGCTGGCAGAAGACCTCAGACCTCCCAAAAGGCAAGAAACTCCCCACGTACCTGGGTAGGGCAAAAGAAAAAAAAGAAAAAACAGAGACAAAAGAATAGGGACAGCACCTGCACCAGTGGGAGGGAGCTGTGAAGGAGGAAAAGTTTCCACACACTAGGAAGCCCCTTCGCGGGCGGAGACTGTGGGGGGCGGAGGGGGGAGCTTCGGAGCCGCGCACAGCAACGGGTGCGGAGGGCAAAGCGGGGAGATTCCCGCACAGAGGATCGGTGCCGACCGGCACTCACCAGCCCGAGAGGCTTGTCTGCTCACCCGCCGGGGCGGGCGGGGCTGCGAGCTGAGGCTCTGAGGCCCGGGTTTCGGTTTCGGACGGAACGCAGGGAGAGGACTGGGGTTGGCGGCTTGAACATAGCCTGAAGGGATTAGTGCACCACGGCTAGCTGGGAGGGAGTCCGGGGAAAAGTCTACACCTGTCGAAGAGGCAAGAGACTTTTTCTTCCCTCTTGTTTCCTGGTGCGTGAGGAGAGGGGTTTAAGAACGCTGCTTAAAGGAGCTCCAGAGACGGGCGCGAGCCGAGGCTAAAAGCGCGAACCCCAGAGACGGGCGCGAGCCGCGGCTAAAAGCGCGGACCCCAGAGACGGGCAGGAGACGATAAGGCTGCTGCTGCCGCCACCGAGGGGCCTGTGTGCGAGCACAGGTCACTCTCCACACCCCTCTTCCGCGGAGCCTGTGCAGCCCGCCACTGCCAGGGTCCCGGGATCCAGGGACAACTTCCCCGGGAGAACGCACAGTGGGCCTCAGGCTGGTGCAAAGTCTTGCCGGCCTTTGCCGCCGCAGGCCCTCCCCGCACTCCGTGCCCCTCCCTCCCCGCCGGCCTGAGTGCGCCAGAGCCCCCGAATCAGCGGCTCTTTTAACCCCGCCCTGTCTGAGCAAAAAACAGACGCCCTCCAGCGAACTACACGCAGTGGCAGGGCCAAATCCAAAGCTGAGCCCCAGGGAGCTGTGAGAACAAAGAAGAGAAAGGGAAATCTCTCCCAGCAGTCTCAGAAGCAGTGGATTAAAGCTCCACAATCAACTTGATATACCCTGCATCTGTGGAATACCTGAATAGACAACCAATCAACCCAAATTAAGGAAGTGGACTTTGGGAGCAAGATCTATGATTTTTTTCCCTTTTCCTCTTTTTGTGAATGTATATGTGTATGCTTCTGTGTGAGATCTTGTCTGTATAGTCTTGCTTCCACCATTTGTCCTAGGGTTCTATCTGTCCATGGTTTTTAAAAAAAATTTTTTTTCTTAATAATCAATTTTAATTTTAATAACGTTATTATACTTTACCTTCTTTCTTTCTTTCTTTCTTTCTTTTCTTTCTTTCTTTCTTTCTTTTTCTTTCCTTCCTTCCTTCCCTCCTTTAGACAACGAATCATCCCAAATTGAGGAGGTGGTCTCTGACAGCAAGATTTATGATTTTTCCCCCTTTACCTCTTTTAGTGAGGGTGTATGTGTATGCTTCTGTGTAAGATTTTGTCTGTATAGCTTTGCTTCCAACATTTGTCCTAAGGTTCTACCGTCCCTTTTTTTTTTTTTTCTAAATAAGAATTTTTTAATTCAATAATTTTATTATACTTTATTTTATTTTTACTGTCTCTTCTTTCTTTCTGTCTTTTTTCCTTCTTTCCCTCCTTCCTTCCTTCCTCCCTCCCTCCTTTCTTTCCTTCTTTCCTTCTTTGCTTCTTTCTTTCTTTCTTCCTCCCTTCCTTCCCTCCTTTCCTTCTTTCTTTCCTCATACTTCCACTAATTCCCTCTACTTTTTCTCCCTTTTATTCTGAGCCGTGTGGATGAAAAGCTCTTGGTGCTCCAGCCAGGAGTCAGGGCTCTGCCTCTGAGGTAGGAGAGCCAACTTCAGGACACTGGTCAACAAGAGACCTCCCAGCTCCACATAATATCAAACGGCGAAAATCTCCCAGAGACCTCCATCTTAACACCAGCACCCAGCTTCACTCAACAACCAGCAAGCCACAGTGCTGGAAAACCTATGCCAAACAACTAGCAAAACAGGAACACAACCCCACCCATTAGCAGAGAGGCTGCCTAAAATCATAATAAGGCCACAGACACCCCCAAACACACCACCAGACGTGAACCTGCCCACTAGAGAGACAAGATCCAGCCTCATCCACCACAACACAGGCACTAGTCCCCTCCACCAGGAAACCTACACAACCCACTGAACCAACCTTAGCCACTGGGGACAGACATCAAAAACAGCAGGAACTACGAACCTGCAGGCTGCAAAAAGGAGACCCCAATCACAGTAAGATAAGCAAAATGAGAAGACAGAAAAACACACAGCAGATAAAGGAGCAAGATAAAAATGCACCAGACCTAACAAATGAAGAGGAAATAGGCAGCTTACCTGAAAAAGAATTCAGAATAATGATAGTAAGGATGATCAGAAATCTTGGAAATAGAATGGACAAAATGCAAGAATCAGTTAACAAGGACCTAGAAGAACTAAAGATGAAACAAGCAACAATGAACAACACAATAAATGAAATTAAAAGTACTCTAGATGGGATCAATAGCAGAATAACTGAGGCAGAAGAACGGATAAGTGACCTGGAAGATAAAATAGTGGAAATAACTACTGCAGAGCAGAATAAAGAAAAAAGAATGAAAAGAACTGAGGACAGTCTCAGAGACCTCTGGGACAACATTAAACGCACCAACATTCGAATTATAGGGGTTCCAGAAGAAGAAGAGAAAAAGAAAGGGACTGAGAAGATATTTGAAGAGATTAGAGTTGAAAACTTCCCTAATATGGGAAAGGAAATAGTTAATCAAGTCCAGGAAGCACAGAGAGTCCCATACAGGATAAATACAAGGAGAAATACGCCAAGACACATATTAATCAAACTGTCAAAAATTAAATACAAAGAAAGCATATTAAAAGCAGCAAGGGGAAAACAACAAATAACACATAAGGGAATCCCCATAAGGTTAACAGCTGATCTCTCAGCAGAAACCCTACAAGCCAGAAGGGAGTGGCAGGACATACTGAAAGTGATGAAGGAGAAAAACCTGCAGCCAAGACTACCCTACCCAGCAAGGATCTCATTCAGATTTGATGGAGAAATTAAAACCTTTACAGACAAGCAAAAGCTGAGAGAGTTCAGCACCACCAAACCAGCTTTACAACAAATGCTAAAGGACCTTCTCTAGGCAAGAAACACAAGAGAAGGAAAAGACCTATAATAACGAACCCAAAACAATTTAGAAAATGGGAATAGGAACATACATATCGATAATTACCTTAAATGTAAATGGACTAAATGCTCCCACCAAAAGACACAGATTAGCTGAATGGATACAAAAACAAGACCCATATATACGCTGTCTACAAGAGACCCACTTCAGACCTAGAGACACATACAGACTGAAAGTAAGGGGATGGAAAAAGATATTCCATGCAAATGGAAACCAAAAGAAAGCTGGAGTAGCAATTCTCATATCAGACAAAATAGACTTTAAAATAAGGACTATTAAAAGAGACAAAGAAGGACACTACATAATGATCAAGGGATCGATCCAAGAAGAAGATATAACAATTGTAAATATTTATGCACCCAACATAGGAGCACCTCAATACATAAGGCAAATACTAACAGCCATAAAAGGGGAAATCGACAGTAACACATTCATAGTAGGGGACTTAAACACTCCACTTTCACCCATGGACAGATCATCCAAAATGAAAATTAATAAGGAAACACAAGCTTTAAATGATACATTAAACAAGATGGACTTAATTGATATTTATAGGACACTCCATCCAAAAACAACAGAATACATATTTTTCTCAAGTGCTCATGGAACATTCTCCAGGATAGATCATATCTTAGGTCACAAATCAAGCCTTGGTAAATTTAAGAAAATTGAAATTGTATCAAGTATCTTTTCATACCACAATGCCATGAGACTAGATATCAATTACAGGAAAAGATCTGTAAAAAATACAAACACATGGAGGCTAAACAATACACTACTTAATAATGAAGTGATCACTGAAGAAATCAAAGAGGAAATCAAAAAATACCTAGAAACAAATGACAATGGAGACACAATGACCCAAAACTTGTGGGATGCAGCAAACGCAGTTCTAAGGGGGAAGTTTATAGCAATACAAGCCCACCTTAAGAAGCAGGAAACATCTCGAATAAACAACCTAACCTTGCACCTCAAGCAATTAGAGAAAGAAGAACAAAAAAACCCCAAAGCTAGCAGAAGGAAAGAAATCATAAATATCAGATCAGAACTTAATGAAAAAGAAATGAAGGAAACAATAGCAAAGATCAATAAAACTAAAAGCTGGTTCTTTGAGAAGATAAACAAAATAGATAAACCACTAGCCAGACTCATCAAGAAAAAAGGGAGAAGACTCAAATCAATAGAATTAGAAATGAAAAAGGAGAGGTAACAACTGACACTGCAGAAATAAAAGAGATCATGAGAGATTACTACAAGCAACTCTGTGCCAATAAAATGGACAATCTGGAAGAAATGGACAAATTCTTAGAAATGCACAACCTGCCTAGACTGAATCAGGAAGAAAGAGAAAATATGAACAGACCAATCACAAGCACTGAAATTGAAACTGTGATTAAAAATCTTCCAACAAAGAAAAGCCCAGGACCAGATGGCTTCACAGGCGAATTCTATCAAATATTTAGAGAAGAGCTAACACCTATCCTTCTCAAACTCTTCCAAAATATAGCAGAGGGAGGAACACTCCCAAACTCCTTCTACGAGGCCACCATCACCTTGATAACAAAACCAGACAAGAATGTCACAAAGAAAGAAAACTACAGGCCAATATCACTGATGAACATAGATGCAAAAATCCTCAACAAAATACTAGGAAACAGATTTCACAGCAC
Organism: Delphinus delphis; assembly: GCF_949987515.2. Lineage (NCBI taxonomy): Eukaryota > Metazoa > Chordata > Mammalia > Artiodactyla > Delphinidae > Delphinus > Delphinus delphis. Next base: position 36,366,979 of record NC_082701.1, read on the forward strand.
ATTAAAAGGATCATACACCATGATCAAGTGGGGTTTATTCCAGGAATGCAAGGATTCTTCAATATACGCAAATCTATCAATGTGATAAACCATATTAACAAATTGAAGAAGAAAAACCATATGATCATCTCAATAGATGCAGAGAAAGCTTTTGACAAAATTCAACACCCAATTATGATAAAAACCCTGCAGAAAGTAGGCATAGAGGGAACTTTCCTCAACATAATAAAGGCCATATATGACAAGCCCACAGCAAACATCATCCTCAATGGTGAAAAACTGAAAGCATTTCCACTAAGATCAGGAACAAGACAAGGTTGCCCACTCTCACCACTCTTATTTAACATAGTTTTGGAAGTTTTAGCCACAGCAATCAGAGAAGAAAAGGAAATAAAAGAAATCCAAATCTGAAAAGAAGAAGTAAAGCTGTCACTGTTTGCAGATGACATGATCCTATACATAGAGAATCCTAAAGATGCTACCAGAAAACTACTAGAGCTAATCAATGAATTTGGTAAAGTGGCAGGATACAAAATTAATGCACAGAAATCTCTGGCATTCCTATATACTAATGATGAAAATTCTGAAAGTGAAATCAAGAAAACACTCCCATTTACCATTGCAACAAAAAGAATAAAATATCTAGGAATAAACCTACCTAAGGAGACAGAAGACCTGTATGCAGAAAATTATAAGACACTGATGAAAGAAATTAAAGATGATACAAATAGATGGAGAGATATACCATGTTCTTGGATTGGAAGAATCAACATTGTGAAAATGACTCTACTACCCAAAGCAATCTATAGATTCAATGCAATCCCTATCAAACTACCACTGGCATTTTTCACAGAACTAGAACAAAAAATTTCCCAATTTGTATGGAAACACAAAAGATCCCGAATAGCCAAAGCAATCTTGAGAACGAAAAAAGGAACTGGAGGAATCAGGCTCCCTGACTTCAGACTATACTACAAAGCTACAGTTAGCAAGACGGTATGGTACTGGCACAAAAACAGAAAGATAGATCAATGGAACAGGATAGAAAGCCCAGAGATAAACCCATGCACATAGGGACACCTTATCTTTGATAAAGGTGGCAGGAATGTACAGTGGAGAAAGGAAAGCCTCTTCAATAAGTGGTGCTGGGAAAACTGGACAGGTAATTGTAAAAGTATGAGATTAGATCACTCCCTAACACCATACACAAAAACAAGCTCAAAATGGATTAAAGACCTAAATGTAAGGCCAGAAACTATCAAACTCTTAGAGGAAAACATAGGCCGAACACTCTATGACATAAATCACAGCAAGATCCTTTCTGACCCACCTCCTAGAGTAATGGAAATAAAAACAAAAATAAACAAATGGGACCTAATGAAACTTCAAAGCTTTTGCACAGCAAAGGAAACCATAAACAAGACCAAAAGACAACCCTCAGAATGGGAGAAAATATTTGCAAATGAAGCAACTGACAAAGGATTAATCTCCCAAATTTACAAGCAGCTCATGCAGCTCAATAACAAAAAAACAAACAACCCAATCCAAAAATGGGCAGAAGACCTAAATAGACATTTCTCCAAAGAAGATATACAGACTGGCAACAAACACATGAAAGAATGCTCAATATCATTAATCATTAGAGAAATGCAAATCAAAACTACAATGAGATATCATCTCACACCAGTCAGAATGGCCATCATCAAAAAATCTAGAAACAATAAATGCTGGAGAGGGTGTGGAGAAAAGGGAACACTCTTGCACTGCTGGTGGGAATGTGAATTGGTTCAGCCACTATGGAGAACAGTATGGAGGTTCCTTAAAAAGCTACAAATAGAACTACCATATGACCCAGCAATCCCACTACTGGGCATATACCCTGAGAAAACCGAAATTCAAAAAGAGTCATGTACCAAAATGTTCATTGCAGCTCTATTTACAACAGCCCGGAGATGGAAACAACCTAAGTGCCCATCATCGGATGAATGGATAAAGAAGATGTGGCACATATATACAATGGAATATTACTCAGCCATAAAAAGAAACGAAATTAAGCTATTTGTAATGAGGTGGATAGATCTAGAGTCTGTCATACAGGGTGAAGTAAGTCAGAAAGAAAAAGACAAATACCATATGCTAACACATATATATGGAATTTAAGAAAAAAAAATGTCATGAAGAACCTAGGGGTAAGGCAGGAATGAAGATGCAGACCTCCTAGAGAACGGACTTGAGGTTATGGGGAGGGGGAAGGGTGAGCTGTGACAGGGCGAGAGAGAGTCATGGACATATACACACTAACAAACGTAGTAAGGTAGATAGCTAGTTGGAAGCAGCCGCATGGCACAGGTATATTGGCTTGGTGCTTTGTGACAGCCTGGAGGGGTGGGATAGGGAGGGTGGGAGGGAGGGAGACGCAAGAGGGAAGAGATATGGGAACATATGTATATGTATAACTGATTCACTTTGTTATAAAGCAGAAACTAACACACCATTGTAAAGCAATTATACCCCAATAAAGATGTTAAAAAAAAAAAAACTACTCTTTGTTTTGAGTCAGAGAACAATTGTGTCTTATTAAAAGCCTTTTTGTAGAATTAATTTTGTCTGAATATATTAATTGAACTTATTTTCGATACTAGTATTGAACTTCAAGAAATTAGTTACCTTTCTCTGTATCAATATCTTATAAATGTATAATAATAGCTCCTAAATATTTTCAGAATTGAATCACACATGTTGACCAACATTTATATTGTCTGCATTGTTCTCCCTCAATTGCAAAGATATTTGTATTTTCTTAGTTTCCATACTCATTCTTAAACCTAGATCCAATCCCTATGTTTAACTGTACTAAGCTATGTGTTAAATCACTTTGTGGATAATTAACAGAAATATTTTTATAGATAATAAAAATAGAAACAAACAAAAAAAATTTGATATGTATATGGAACAACTAGAATCTTAAACATTGTTGGCGGGCATGTGAAATGAATCAACTGCTTCAGAAAACTTCTAATTGTTCAACAGTTTCTTAGATATTTATATATTCTATGACTCAGAAACTAATTCCATTCCAAGGGACATGAAATCATACACCCACTAAAGACTTGCACACAAGTGATCATAGCAGCTTTATTTATAATAGTCAAAGACTAGAAGCAATCCAAATGTCCATCAATAGGAGATTGAATAAGCAAATAGGTACCTTTATGTAATTCAGTGTTACTCAGCAATAGAAAGGATTATATGTCATGCAAACTAACATTTACACAAGCAGACACTGTTAAAAACTGTTTACCTCGTCTTACCCTTGTCATGACTATTTCCCATTTAGTCACTATGTTCCAGCCACAGTGTCCTTTTGGTTACTTATAAGACTCATAAGATTTGACAGATGAGTGAGAATTTAATAACATGGAACATGTTTCTATACCAAGAATGCCTTCACTCATTTTCTACCATCTCTAGTCCTCCTGAAAGCCCACTCTTATCTTCTTCAATATTTTATCATGAAAATGTTAAAAAGTTGAACCACTTTACAATAAATATATGTGTACGTATCACCTAGATTCTCTCATTAGCAATTTATTATGCTTGTTTTATTACATATCTATCCATTCTTCTATTCAATGGCCCACTTCTATTCTATCAATTGCTCAGGGGAGCTTTCTTTGAATTCCCAAAGATCTTACATGTTATTCCGATACCCTCTCTAACAATTTCTCATTCTTCTCCAATGACACTTGATTTAATTCCCACAGATAACTTTGTTTAATATTTGTCTTCTCTGCAAGACCAGTGATTCTCAAAATTGAGCTTACATCAGAATCACCTGAGAGGCTTGTTAAAACACAGGTTACTGAGCCCCATCCTCCAAATTTCTGATATAAAATATCTTAATGGGGTTGCATTTCTCATTAGTTCCCATGTGATGCTCATCCTGGTGGTCCACAGACCACACTTTGATTACAGCTGAGGTTGATTGTAAGGACCATGTCTGCAGAGATCAGGTCATTTTATTTATTGCTGATTTCCATTAACTATCACAGACACAGAGAGGGTACTCAGGACACATTATGGATTTGATGAGTGAAAAAATTTATGTATATATATTTATATATATGTTTATATATGTACTTTTACATATGCTTTTATTATATATATCATTTACTGTATTATAGGAGTTCCTCATATTCATTATTGTCAATGAAGTAGCTCCATCAATAGGTATATCCTGTTTATTTAACTTTCCCTGTTGTTAATATCATTCCTAATTATATCCTGTTACATTGATTATTATACTTTTCCCAAATAGGTTTTGCTTTTCACAGAGATTCCTTAACATCAGAAAAAAAAAAAATTGTAACTAACAAGAATGAAGTACTCTTTCTGACTTTATTTATTTTCTTATGAACCCAGGCTGTAAAATTAGCACGTTGTTCTTACTTAAATAAGGTAGGAATTATTCAAAAGCATTTTATTTAAAGGAAGGAGCAAACAAACAAACAAACAAACAAAACCTATGCATACTTTGACTAATTGCAAACAATATAATGTTTGTGTTGGATTTGTTGTACAGGTGTGAAGGGGGAGGTGAGACCACAGAATGTACCCTGAGCTATCACTGTGCATTATCCTAACTATGAAGACACCTGGTTCTAAATGACTGAAGGGATCCACTGTAACTGAAGGAACTGTCTGGCCCCAGGTCTGAGTTCTTCAGATAAAGCATGCAAAAAATATGCCCTTGAGGGCTCCCCTGGTGACGCAGTGGTTAAGAGTCTGCCTGCTGATTCAGGGGACAAGGGTTCGTGCCCCAGTCCAGGAAGATCCTACATGCCGTGGAGTGGCTGGGCCTGTGAGCCGTGGCCGCTGAGCCTGCACGTCTGGAGCCCGTGCTCTGCAATGGGAGAGGCCACAACAGTGAGAGGCCCGCATACCGCAAAAAAAAAAAAAAAAAAAAAATGCCCTTGAATTTAGTGTGACATTAAAAAATAGACTTTAATTTTTAGAGCAATTTGAGATTTACAGCAAAATTGAGAAGGCACAGAGATTTTCTCATGCCCCCACATATGCAGAGCCTCCATCATGATCAACAGTCCACTCAGTAATTGAGTAATACCTTTGTTATAGTTGATGAACCTACATTGACATCACCCAAAGTTCATGGTTCACATTAGGATCCATTCTTGCTCTTATACATTCTATAGGTTTGGCTAAATGTATAATGACATGTATCCATCATTATAGTATCATGCAGAGTATTTTCACCATCCTAAAAATCCTCTGTGCTCTACCTATTCATCCCTTCCTCCCCACCAACCCCTATTAATCACTAATCTTTTTTTTTTGTATTGATATTTTTCCCTTTCCAGAATGTTAATCACTGATCTTTTTATTGTATTGATATTTTTCCCATTCCAGAATATTGTATCGAGATTTTTCCCTTTCCAGAACATTGTAATTTTTCCCTTTCCATGCCATTTGTAACATTTTCAGATTAGCTTCTTTCAATTATTAATATACACCTAAGGTTCCTTCATGTGTTTGCATGTGTTAGTAGCTCATTCATTTATAGCATTGAATAATATTCAATTTTCTGGATGTACCACAGTTTATTTATCCATTCACCTGCTGAAGGACATCTTGATTGCTTCCAAATTTTGACAAGTTTGAATAAAGCTTCTATAAGCATATGTGTGCAAGTTTTTGTGTACACATAACTCTTTCACTACTTGGGGTAAATACCAAGGGGTACAATTGATGGATTGTATGGCAAGAATATGTTTAGTTTTGTAAGAAACCATCAAACTGTCTTCCAAAGTGGCTGTACCATATTGCATTCCCACCATCAATGAATGAGAGTTTCTATTGCTCTGTATCCTCACCAGCATTTGGAGTTGTGAGTGTTCAGGATTTTAGCCATTCTAATAGGTATGTAGTTTTTCACTGTTGTTTTAATTTATAATTCCTTGATGACCTATGATGTAGGGAATCTTTTCATATGCTTATTTATGACCTGTATATCATCTTTGGTGAAGTGTCTGCTAGGGTCTTTGGCCCACATTTTAATTGGATTATTTGTCTTCTTGTTGTTGTATTTTAAATGTTGTTTGTGTACTTTGGAAAAAATTTCTTCATCAGGTATATCTTTTACAAATATTTTCTCCCAGCCTCTGGCTTGTCTTTTCATTCTCTTGACAATATCTTTCTCAGAGTACACATTTTTTTTCAATTTTAATGAAGTCTAGCTGCCTTGACATTTTTTGTTGATAGCTGGATATTGTATACCGTGTAAAAGGAACTGCTGTAAATAGGCTATTAGTAATGTGGTGGTAAGGTTTAGGGGGAGGTAAATCATTCTATAGTTCTCTGATGCCTCTGGACTATGAACTTCATGAGTATTTTTCAGTTCCCTCTCCTTTTTGGTGGAACAGTATGGCTACAGTGGGCTGAAGTTATATTATTTCCCTTCCTTCCTGTGAAAGGCTGGAGCCAGTTGATGTTCATATTTCTCTTCCCCCAGGTCAGTTAGGCTGTGATAAAACTCCAGTAGGTTAAGCTATAGGTAACTAGTTTCTTCTTGAAGGCAGAGCTTGTTAGGAAGAACTGAATGCTCTGGGATATTTCAAGATGGTTTATTTTACCCTCCTCCTACCGAAAGCTGGAGGGAATTTTTCCTTTGGTGTTCACTATAAGAACCTAGTGGGGTCTCTGTAAGTAAAACTCACAAAAGTGTGGGGTCCCCCTATGAGTGTGTGCCCACTGGAGTTTTTTACTCTCAGACTTGTTCACCCTGAGCTTTACTGTAACTGTAATTGTAATTCATCACTTAGAGTTCAGATTTTCTACCCTGGCACTGGTTCCTGTGAAGATTTTTGCTCATGGGTTTCTGCTTCAGTAAGTTGTACTTCTCTGTACTCACCTGTTTGTCTATACAATTTTGGGGAATGTGGTTTGCCTTGTGACCTCACTTCTTTTACATATCTAAGAGGAGTTGTTGATTTTCCAGTTTGTTTAGCTGGGGTCACTTCCAAGCTTTTTACACACTGGACTGGAAACCAGAAGCCTGAATAAGACTTTTCAAATCTGCTTACACTATAGTTCTTTTGTTGTGATATGGAGGTGTGAGGGAGGCATTCATTGCATAATTTCTTTGAAGTTTGGTACTTAATTCTGCCTTATTGAAATGATAAAAAAAATTTCCAAAATGATTTTTATTTCTTTTACATTGCAATTAGGGAACAAAAATCACTATAGGCACCATTCTTACCTGATATTGGAAATTGCTCTCCTCAACTGAAAGCTTTCATGAGCCTATTTATAATGTTCTTTATATGATACAAGATAAAATCATTCAAGTAGAAGGCACAACATTCATCCATCCATAAATTTATCCAATATCCCTTTACTGAGTACCTCCTTTTTCCCAGGTGTTGTGGGAAAACAAGTTACATGAAACACTATCTTTTCTCAAAGAACTTATAGTCTAGCAAGGAATAGAGTTAATAATCTCAGTGCAATGTGATGTAATCTTCAACTAAAATATGCATGAATCTTGTGGGGAAAGATTAGTGTTTAAATGAGACTAGGGCATCAGGGGAAGCAATTACCTGAGTTTCAAAGGCAAAGTAGTTGCTATAAGAAGAGTGGCCATAGTACACCTTAAACTTACATAAGTTATATGTCAATAATATCTCAATCAAGCTGGGGGGGAAAAGGGGGTGACCAAAGCAATTTTAAGTGGAGGATTTTATCTAAGAAGACAGCAGATATAAAAAGAATGTCCCTCCTGCACTAGCCATTTCTTAAATAACTTTAATTCAAAATAATCAACATGTTATTGTGGTATATTTTAGGATGGCCATCCCTGAGTCTCAATACATGTCTACCTTTAAAATGAAATTAAATGGCTAAATTATAGGCTCTGGGAATATAGCAGTGCGTAATGCCAGCCAAGTTCAAGAGCCTGTTTTCATGGATGTTGTGCTCTAGTTGGAAGTTCAATTAGGCCCTAAAAAAAAAACAATCTCAGCTATAAAGTGGTAAAACCACCCTTTAAATTTATTTCTGCTTGTCTCTGAAGACTTTCAAAGGTTCTATGCAGTCTCCCTAATACAGGCTTCAAAATAAATATATTTTTTCTTTTGATCACATACAGTCTAATGTAAGCCTTGGCCATTACTCCTTCCCTGAGAGCCCTCTTTTCAGTTTATAAGGTGACCCAAATTTTCTTGCCTGTCTTGAAATGAAAAACATAGATTTCATTTTCACCCCCTCCATTATTCCCTTGCTTTTTAGCATTTATTCTTATTTCAAAAGCAATGAACATATCCTCCTTAAATTTCAATTAAGCATCCCAGCTTTAGAGGGACTAATTGTGTTTTTTGCTATAAAAGTGAGTATGTTTAACTTCCCTTATTAAAATATACAGCAGAAATGCAGTCAATTTGTCTGGTGTATTCCTTTTGTTTTGAACCTGTTTTCTAGAGATTTGGTTACTTATCCTCCAAAGTACATATTTCCTTTCCCAGAGGCTTGCCCCTCTTAACACTGTTCTTCAAATCAGATTCAGAGAAGGTGCTTCATCTTTAAATACTGTTTTACTTTTATGTACATTTATAATTCTGTTTTGATTACCTAATTCACATTTTCCTACTCAGAATTCACGTCTCTTAAACATACTATTTTGTTTTAAATAATACACTTGCCTATATTGCTCTTTCTTGTATTGTATTTCTCATTAACCATTGAAAGTATCATCCAGTTAGTTCCATTGTGGAAAAAATAACAAAATAAAATAAGAAATACTCCCCCTGATTTTTATGTATTTAGAATTTTTCCTAAGAGCTCTTCAGGTTAAACTCTAAAATTATCTGGTCTTTTGTTGCCTGTGCTATAGTTAGCTAGGAAATGAGTCCGCAGAAGTATTTCTGTGACTTTAGGTCACCTACATAATTTCCTTGGTATCCCTCTTTTCTTCTCTTTTGGTATATTTCTTTGTTCCTTTTTCTAGTTATCAGTTCCTGCAAGTTTTGTTAATCTAAGATTCAAGTTTCTCAAGCATAGCCCTCCTCATCAAATTATCTTTGGTCTTTCCTGTTAAGTTCACTGCCCCCCACTTTCTTCTTTATTTTCTTTGTGAACTATAGTCAAGGCTGAATTTTGTACAGAAAACCGTTCCTCGTCTTTCTGCTTCAGAAAGAGCCTGCCTTCTTCTAATTTCCTAGTGTACTCTTTTCTCAAGACCAGCTATTATATTTCTCTCTCTCTTCAATACCTCCTGAAATTACCTTTACTTTTCTTCTATTATTAACATGAAGACCCTTCCATTCTCTTCTCCTTTAGGTCCAATAATATTCTCTGTATAATTTGGGGAAGATGTTAAGCTTCAGTTTGTGAGTCTTTTCCTCAGAGCTTTCTTTGTTGCTTTTAATAAATGTTCCTGAATCTTTTGGGTATCTATCTCTCTTTTCCACAAGGGTGACACAGCTACTCCCTTTTTTAAAGGGCACAGCTGTGTTCTTTTTCACATCACCTATTTTTAGGATTATGTAGTAAGTCATATTATATCATATTCATAGCATGTGTTTTCTTAGTTCCAGGAATAGCTGTTGTCTTTTAGAAAACTTAAAAATAACATTTGATAATTATTTATATATGTTATTTTATTTCATCTCAAAATATCTCTATGGTATATTAGTCATCTTATTCCACTTTATAGTTTAAAAATAGTTGCCTTTTTAACTAGAAATATTATAAAGCCAATATAAAATGATTGATCTCAAGAATTTAAATTTTTGAAAATATCTTATTTTGGTTATTCTTTGATTTATTTGACTACCTAAATATGCCAGATAGTGTTCTATGTTGGGAAAACAAAACATTTTTTTCTGCTTCTCAAAATTTTATGGAGACACTGAAATATAAATAATTTTGATTCATGTGCTAAATAAAACTGTGATAAAGAATTTGGGGGCTTCCCTGGTGGCAGAGTGGTTGAGAGTCCGCCTCCCAATGCAGGGGACATGGGTTCGTGCCCCGGTCCGGGAAGATCCCACATGCCACAGAGCGGCTAGACCCGTGAGCCATGGCCACTGAGCCTGTGTGTCCGGAGCCTGTGCTCCTCAATGGGAGAGGCCACAACAGTGAGAGGCCTGTGTACCTCATTAAAAAAAAAAAAAAAGAATTTGGGAAAACAGAGGAGACAAATTCATCTAGAAAATTAGAGAACGCTTCATAGAGGAACATATTTTTTATCTGTGTATGAAAAAAGATGAATATATATATACAATATGAAAAGAAGATTAAAGAGATGTCCATGTTGCTGTAATATATACTATATGCCAAGGTAAAAGGTATAAAAGAGCATGGTAGAATTAGAGAAAGGAAACAAGTATAGATTATATGAGGTGGTGAGATAGAGATGAAAATAAATTAAGAATACATTATACCTATCTTACGAGAGTTTGGGCTATAGACAAATGTGATTGTAAATAAATCCTGGAAACTTGCTAAGTAAACATGTGGAAGGGGCAAAGTCAAGATGGCAGAGTAGGAGGACATGGAGTTTGTGTCTCCTCACAAGTAAGGCACATACTAGGCACTGGTGGGGGACTTCAGACACCTAAGGGGACAGGAGGAATCCCCGAGTTACCACGTAAGATGTGGGAGAAAAGAAGGGTGAGAAAAAAGTGGAGGCAGGACAGGACTGGCACCCCTGAGGGGTTACTGGGGAAAAGGAGAGGTTCCCATGCTTGGAGGGGTCCACACATGGAGAGGGGGTCAGCGGGAATGGAGAAGGACATTTGGGGTATCAGGGGATCGGAGGGTAACGAGGCCAGTGTCTCGCCTGCCTGCTTGGGTCTGGTGAGCCTGCTGTGGCTCCAGGCCTGAAACACCCCTGGGCCCCCTCCAGCCACGTGGGTCTTGGGCTTGAATCCCCCTACCTGCCAAAGCCTCTTCTGACCCGGGGTGTCCCATGCCTTAACCCTGACACAGTGGTGTCTCCTCTGGCTGTGCAGGTCCTCGCAGACCTGCGTACCACTCCCCACCATGCCTCCACAGGCAATGTAGGTCCTGACAGCACATGCGCTGCCCTGACAAAGCCTCTTCTGGCCAAGTGGGTCATGGACCTGAGCCCCACACCAACCAGGGTGCTCTCCATCTGTGTGGCAACTGGGCCAGAGCCCCACCACCATCAAAATCTCTGAGAGTCGCACAGGTCCCAGACCTGAGCCCTGCATCTGCCAAAGCCTCCTCTGGCTGTGTGGGTCCTGGCAGCTTAAGTGCGGTCACTGATAGGACCTCCTCTGGTCACGTGGGCCCAGGCAGGCTGAACGCTGCATGCATACAAAGCCTGCTCTTGCTGTGCCAGCCTCTGCAGACACTCCTGTGTAGACCTGTGCAGGCACGTGTGCTCTGGGCTAGCTTTAGGAACAGACACTGGTGAGAGGAACTCACACAGAAGCAGGGCTGACACAGCAGGTCCAGAGACCTACCTAGAGGTCTTGGAGGCCTACTGGGGAGGTGGGGGTTGGCTTTAGCTCACCATGGGGGCAAGGACACTGATAGAACAGGCACCAGGGAATTTTTATACTTTTTAAATTTTTTTTTATTTTTTTATCTTTTATTTTTATATTTTTAATTATTTTATTTTATTATTATTTTTTTGCTATTGTGGTTCTATTTTGTTTTCTTGTTTCATTTTTAATGTTATTTTTTCTAATTTATTTTTTTATTTTTCTAATTTTATTTTTTTTATTATTTGTTATTGTTCTGCTCTTTTCTGATTGTTGCCTGTTTTTAAAATTTTCTTCACAATGCCACGTGGCTTTTGGGGTCTTGGTTCCAAGGCCAAGAGTCAGGCCTGATCTTCGGTGGTGGGAGCCCTGAGTCAAAGCTGCTGGAATAACAGAGAATTTCAAGTTCCAGGGAATATTAATCAGTATGAGGTCTCCCAGAGGTCCTTATCTCAGAACCAAGACCCAGCTCCACCCAACTGCTTACAAACTCCAGTGTTGGACACCATAGGCCAACAAACAGCATGACAGGAACACAGCCCCACCTATCAAAAAACTGAGATGACAAAAAAAAATGTTACAAATGAAGGAGCAAGGTAAAAACTGACAAGACCAAATAAATGAAGAGGAAATAGGCAACCAACTAAAAAAAGAATTCAGAGTAATGATAGTAAAGATGATCCAAAATCTCAGAAACAGTATGAAGGCACGGATTGAAAAAATAGAAGAAATGTTTAACAAAGACCTAGAAGAACTAAAGAACAAACAGTGATGAACAATACAATATCTGAAATAAAAATACACTAGAAGGAATGAATAGTAGAATTACCGAGACAGAAGAACTAATCGAATAAGTGAGCTGGAAGACAGAATGGTGGAAATAACTGCCAAGGAGCAGAATAAAGAAAAAAGAATGAAAAGATATGAGGACAGGCTCAGAGACTTCTGGAAAACATTAAGTGCACTGACATTTGACTTATAGGGGTGCCAGAAGAGGAAGAGAAAGAGAAAGGATCTGAGAAAATATTTGAAGAGATTATAGTGAAAAACATCCCTAACATGGGAAAGGAAATATCCACTAAAGTCCAGGAAGTGCAAAGAGTCCCATACAGGATAAATGCAAGGAGAAACATGATGAGACACATACTAATCAAACTAACAAAAAATAAATTCAAAGAAAACATATTAAAAGCAGCAAGGGAAAAGCAAAAAATAACATACAAGGGAGTCTCCATAAGGTTATCAGCTGATTTTTCAGCAGAAACTCTTCAGGCCAGAAGGGCACGGCAGGACATATTTAAAGTGATGAAAAGGAAAAACCTACAAACAAGATTACTCTACCCAGCAAGGATCTCATTCAGATTTGTTGGAGAAATCAAAACCTTTACAGACAAGCAAAAGTTAAGAGAATTCAACACCACCAAACCAGCTTTACAACAACTACTAAAGGAATTTCTCTAGGCAGGGAACAAAAGAGAAGAAAAATACCCACAAAAACAAACCCAAAACAATTAAGAAAATGGTAATAGAAACATGCATATCAATAATTACCTTAAATGGGAATGGATTAAATGCTCCAAACAAAATACACAGACTGGCTGCATGGATACAGAAACAAGACCTGTATATATGCTGTCTACAAGAGACCCACTTCAGACCTAGGGACACATACACACTAAAAGTGTGGGGATGGAAAAAGATACTCCATGCAAATGGAAATCAAAAGAAATCAGGAGTAACAATACTTGTAACAGATGAAATAGACCTTAAAATAAAGACTATTACAGTAGACAAGAAAGGACACTACATAATGATCAAAGGATCAATTCAAAAAGAAGATATAACAATTGTAAATATTTATGCACTCAACATAGGAGAACCTCAATACATATTGTAAAAGCTAACAGCCATAGAAGGGGAAATCGACAGTAACACAATAATAACGGGGGACTGGAACACTCCACTTACACCAATGGATAGATCATTCAGACAGAAAATTAATAAGGAAACACAAGCTTTAAATGACACAATAGACCAGAGAGCCCTAATTGATGTTTATAAGACATTCCATCCAAAAGCAGCAGAATACACTTTCTTCTCAAGTGCACACAGAACATGCTCCAGGATAAATCATATCTTGGGTCACAAATCAAGCCTTGGTAAATTTAAGAAAATTGAAATCATATCAAACATCTTTTCCAACCACAATACTATGAGATTAGAAATCAATTACAGGGGAAAAAAAACTATAAAAAAACACAAACCCATGGAAGATAAACAATACACTACTAAATACGAAGAGATCACTGAATAAATCAAAGAGGAAAGGAACAAAATACAAAGAAACAAATGAGAATGAAAACACTATAACCCAAAACTTATGGGATGCAGCAAAAGCAGTTCTAAGAGGGAAGTTTATAGCAATACAGTCTTACCTCAAGAAACAAGAAAAAATCTCAAATAAACAACCTAACCTTACACCTAAAGCAACTAGAGAAAGAAGAACAACAAAATCTAAAGTTAGAAGAAGGAAAGAGATCATAAAAATCAAAGCAAAAGTAAATGAAATAAAAATGAAGAAAACAATAGCAAAAATCAATGGAACTAAAAGTTTGTTCTTTGAAAAGATAAACAAAACTGGTAAACCTTTAGCCAGACTTATCAAGAAAAAAAAAGAGAGAATTCAAATCGATAAAATTAGAAATGAAGTAGGAGAAATTACAACTGACACCGAAGAAATACAAAGGTTCATAAGAGACTACTAGAAAAGACAACCTTCCAACTGAACCAGGAAGAAATAGAAAATATGAACAGACCAATCACAAGTAATGAAATTGAAACTGTATTTTTAAAATTTCCAACAAACTAAAGTCCAGGACCATATGGCTTCACAGGTGAATTCTATCAAATATTTAGAGAAGAGCTAACACAAATCCTTCTCAAACTCTTCCAAAAGCTTGCAGGGAAAGCTGCCAAGCTCATTCTATGAGGCCACCATCACCCTGATACCAAAACCAAAGATATCAAAAAATAAAATAAAATTACAGACCAATATAACTAATGAACATAGACACAAAAACCCTCAACAGAATATTAGCACACTGAATCCAAAAACATATTAAAAAGATTGTGAAACATAATCAAGTGAGATTTACCCCAGGGAGGGAAGGATTCTTCAATATCTATCCATCAATGTGATATACTATATCAACAGATTAAAGAATAAAAACCATATGAACAACACAATAGATGCAGAAAAACTTTTGACAAAATTCTACATATATTTATGATAAAAACTCTCTGGAAAGTGGGCATAGAGGGAACCTACCTCAACATAATAAAAGCCATATATGACAAACCCACAGGCAACATCATTCTCAATGGTGAAAATTGAAAGCATTTCCTCTAAGATCAGGAACAAGACAAGGATGTCCACTCTTGCCACTATTATTCAACATAGTTTTGGAAGTCCTAGCCACGGCAATCAGAGAAGAAAAAGAAATAAAAGAAATCCAAATTGGAAAAGAGGAAGTAAAACTGTCACTGTTTGCAGATGACATGATACTATACATAGAGAATCCTAAAGATGCCACCAGAAAGCTACTAGAGCTAATCAATGAATTTGGTAAAGTTGTAGTATAAAAATTAATGAACAGAAATCTTTTGCATTCCTATACACTAACAATGAAAGATCAGAAAGAGAAATTAATGAAACAATCCCATTTACCATTGCAACAAAAGGAATAAAATACCTAGGAATAAACCTACCTAAGGAGAGAAAAGGCCTGTACTCAGAAATCTGTAAGACACTGGTGAAAAAAATCAAAGATGACAAAAACAAATTGAGAGATATACCATGTTCTTGGACTGGAAGATTCAATATTGTGAAAATGACTATACTACACAAAGCAATCTACAGATTCAATGTAATCTCTATCAAATTACCAATGGCATTTTTCACAGAATTAGAACAAAATTTTTACAATTTGTATGGAAACACAAAACCCCGAATAGCCAAAGCAACCTTGAGAAAGAAGAACAAAGCAGGAAGAATCAGGTTCCCTGACTTGACTATACTATAAAGCTACAGTAATCAAGACAGTATGGTACTGGCACAAAAACAGAAATATAGATCAATGGAACAGCATAGAAAGTCCAGAGATAAGCCCACCCACCTATGGTCACCTAATCTATGACAAAGGAGGCAAGAATATACAATGGAGAAAAGACAATCTCTTCAATAAGTTGTGCTGGGAAAACTAGACAGCTACATGTAAAAGAATGACATTAGAACACTCTCTAACACTATACACAAAAATAAACTAAAAAAAACTCTAAATGAAAGACCAGACACTATAAAACTCTTAGAGAAAAACATAAGAAGAACACTCTTTGACATAATTCATAGCAAGATCTTTTTTGACCCTCCTCCTAGAGTAATGAAAACAAAAACAAAAATAAACAAATGGGACCTAATGAAACTTAAAAGCTTTTGCACAGCAAAGGAAACCATCAACAAACCAAAAGTTTAACCCTCAGGAAGGGGGAAAATATCTGCAAATGAAACAACCAAGGGATTAATCTCCAAAATGTACAAACAGTTTATGTAGCTCAATATAAAAAAAAAAACCCAAATAACCCAATCAGAAAATGTGGGGGAAGATTTAAATAGACATTTCTCCATAGAAGACATACAGATGGTCAAAAAGCACATGAAGAGATGCACAACATAACTAATTATTAGGCAAATGCAGATCACAACTACGAGTTATCACCTCACACTGGTCAGAATGGCCATCATTAAATATCTACAAAAAATAAATGCTGGAGAGGGTGTGGAGAAAAGGAAACCCTCTTGCACTGTTGGTGGGAATGTAAATCGATACAGCCACTGTGGAGCACAGTATGGAGGTTTCTTTAAAAACTAACAATAGAACTATTATATGACCAAGCAATCCCACTCCTGGGCCTATACCCAGAGAAAGCGGTTATTCAAAGATACACATGCACCCCAATGCTCATTGCAGCACTATTTACAAAGCCAGGACATGGAAGCAACGTAAATGTCCATCAACATAACAATGGATAAAGAAGATGTGGTACATATGTACTATGGAATATTACTCAGCTATAAAAAGGAATGAAATTGGGTCATTTGTAGAGACGTGGATGGACCTAAAAAGTGTCATACAGAGTGAAGTAAGTCAGAAAGAGAAAAACAAATATCATATATTAATGCATGTATATGGAATCTAGAAAAATGGTACAGATGAACCTATTTTCAGGGCAGGAATAGAAATGTAGAGAATGGACATGTCAACATGGGTGGGAAGGGGGTGGAATGAATTGGGAAATTAGGATTGACATATATACACTACCATGTGTAAAATAGATAGCTAGGGGGAACCTGCTGTAAAGTACAGGGAGCTCAGCTTAGTGCTCTGTGGTGACCTAGATGGGTAGGATGGGTAAGTGGGAGGGAGGTCCAAGAGGGAGGGGACATATGTATACATACAACCGATCCACTTCTTTGTGTAGCAGAAACTAACACAACACTATAAAGCAACTATACCCCAATTTTTTAAAAAAATGTAGAAGTCTATTCATTGGGTTTGTTACATTTGACTAAGTGTTCTAGATTAGTGGTGGGGGAAGATCTTTTGCTCTGCACAATTATGTTGGGGCTCAGACTAAAATAAGTTCTGCCAATCTTCAGCTTCCTGGACATTGACACTTACCCAGCAGAGGGAGAAAAAAAGAGACAGTAAAAGATTAGTACATAATGTTTTTATGAGCCAGTCTTAGGTGTAGGGCACTTTACTTCTATCCATATTCTATTGGTTAAACTACAAGACTATATATCTACCTGAAAGGGGCACAGGGGAACATAGTAAAGCTTTGTGCCCAGGATAAAAGACTCTGCCCCACAGAACATTCTTTGACATGAATAGCAGCAAAATCTTTTTTGACTTACCTCCTAGAGTAATGAAAATAAAAGCAAAATTAAACAAATGGGATTTAATTAAAGTTAAAAGCTTTTGCATAGCAAAGGAAGCCATATACAAAAAAACAAAGACAACCCTCAGAATGGGAGACAATATTTGCAAATGAAGAAATGGACAAGGAATTAATCTCCAAAATATACCAACAGCTCATGCAGCTCAATATCAAAAAAACAAATAACCCAATCAAAAAATAGACATTTCTCCAAAGAAGATATACAGGTGGCCAAGAGGCATATGAAAATATGCTCAACATTCTAATTATTACAGAAATTCAAATCAAACGGCAATGAGGTAACACCTCACTGTGGTCAGAATTGCCATCATCAAAAAATCTACAAACAATAAATGCTGAAGAGGGTGTGGAGTAAAGGGAACCCTCCTACACCACCAGTGTGAATGTAAATTGGTAAAATCATTATGGAGAACATTATGGAATTTCCTTAAAAAAACAAAAATAGAGTTTCCATATGATCCAGCAATCCCAATCCTTGGTATATATCCAGAGAAAACTATTATTTGAAAAGTTAAATGCACCCCAGTGTTCATTACAACACTATTTACAATAGTCTAGACATGGAAGCAACCTAAATGTCCATTGACAGGGTAATGGATAAAGATGTGGTACCTATATACAATGGAATATTACTCAACATGAAAAGGAACAAAATAATTCCATTTGCAGAGATGTGGATGGACATAGAGACTGTCATGCAGAGTGAAGTAAGTCAGAAAGAGAAAAATAAATATCATATTATATTGCTTATATGTGGCACCTAGAAAAATGGTACAGATGAACTTATTGGCAAAGCAGAAATAGAGTTACAGATGTAGACAAAAAACATGGTTACCAAAGGGGGAAGTGGAAGGGATGGATTGGGAGAATGGGATTGACATATATACAGTACTATGTATAAAATAGGTAACTAATGAGAACCTACTGTTTAGCACAGGGAACTCTGCTCAATGATCCGTGGTGACCTAAATGGGAAGGAAATCTAAAAAAGAGTGGATATATGTATATGTATAAGTGATTTGTTTTGCTGTACAGCAGAAACTAACACAACTTTGTAAAGCAACTATACTCCAATATTTTTTTTTTTAAAAAGTCTCTGCCCCAGCAATGCAAAAAGTTTAAGGTGGTAAGGTTTTCAAGTAGAGATATGACCTATCTAGTTCTGATTTGGATGCAGAAAACCTACACATCAAGCTTGAAGGGAACATAGCAAGTTTAAGATTTGTATACACTGAGTTTGAGATGACTTTGGCATAAGAATACAAAAAGAGACTAAGCTTAGAGCTTGGAGCAGTTAAAATTATTGTTAAACCTTTGTGAACTATCTAAGCAAAAGTGAGATAATTAACATTACAAAAATTGATTATTTGGCCAGGGCAAAGAGAAAAAAGAGAAAGTGTATCTTAAATATTTTTATTTAAATAATTGAACAAAGAAAAACGAGTCAAAAGAAGGCAATAACTGTCACAAAAATGGGAAGAAAACTAAGAGTAAAGCTACCAAAGCCAAGGGAAAACATGTTTTCAAGGGGGATTTATTCAATAGCATAATATGCAATAGAAAATCCAGAAAAGGATACGCTAATGAGCTCAATAATTAGAGGTTGTTAATAGCCTATTAAAAAACAGTTTCAACTAAGTCATTGGAGTAAAGGCTAAAATGCAGTGGTTTAAAAAAAGAATAGGAGAAAATATATAGAAACTGTTGATTGAAAAAAAATTCACAGCCTAAAATGAGAATTATGTTTTATTCGGTGGATTTTCTGAGGACTTCCCCCCAGATCGCCAAGGTGAAGGAGGTGCCAGAATATATAGGAGTTTTTAACAAAAATCAAGTAGTGGAAATATCAAAAGGTTACTGTTAAAGAAAACCAGACATCTCAAGTTAATGAATTTAACACTTTTTTATGTATGGGAAGATGCAAGAGTTTGTGCTCATTGAAATAATTCCTTTGATATACACCTTAACTAACTAAGGCCAGTATCCTGCTTTTCTACATCCTGAAACCCCACAGGATGCACAGCTGTGGGTGGATACAGTGGCTGTTGGCTGCAACATCCTTTGTTTACTGACATGCAGGCAACGTTTTTCATCCACAAAAAAAAAGTATTGACTTTCAAGGAACCTGGAAAGAAAAGGAGAGAGAGAGAGAGAGAGAGAGAGAAAGAGAGAGAGAAAATAACTTTAGGGAGAACCGGGTTGAGACAAGGTTTTATTCTGATTTTTTAAAGGATAACAGATATTTGAACATGTCTGTAGCACCCCAGGAAGAAGCCAATGCAGGAGGTCTGAAATATCTAACAGACAGAATGATTGATGGAGTAATATTTAAGAAAGGAAAAGTTGCAAACATAGATAGGGCATCAGCTTTAGAAAGAAAATGTCAATATCTTCTTTTGGACTGGCAAGAAGAAAGAAAAGTTTAAAGGATATATGCATTTCAGACCAGAGGGCCCATGATTCAGAAACTCAAGTTCTATAGGTATTTTCCCAAAGAAGTAGGAGGCAAGGTCTTCTGATGAGAGTGAGGAAGGTGTGAGAGGAGAGTTGATGGCTGGGTAAAACAGAAAATGTTTAAAAGATTCAGAGTGAAGAGCAGAAGGAGGAAACCAAGGTCTAGTGAAAGAGTTTCCAGACATCATTGGAGACCCACCCAGAACAGAAGTTATATTATGTCATGTATCTTGAGACCAAATCCTCCATTTAAGGCTACCCTTTTCAGTGTTCCCTCTCCCAGAGACTGTATGGGTCTTCTGTAACTTCATTTCATGCACAGTTCTTTATGAGATCCTTTTGGAAGACAAAAAAATTTGAATACCATAATCAGCCAAACAATCAAGTTTGTTTTAATTGAAGTATAGTTCATTTACAATATTATATTAGCTTCAGGTGTACAACATAGTCATTCAATATTTTTATAGATTATACTCCATTTTGTTATTATAATGGCTATATTTCCCCGTGTTGTATAATATTATATATCCTTGTATTTATTTATTTTGTACCTAGTAATTTGTATCTCTTAACCTGCTTCCCTTATCTTTCCCCTCCTCCTACAACTTTCCACCCCCGGTAACCACTAATTTCTTCTCTGTATCTATGAGTCTGTTTCTGTTTTGTTATATTCACTAATTTACTTTATTTTTTAGATTCTACATATAAGTGAAAACATATAGTATTTGTCTTTCTCTGACTAATTTCACTTAGCTAGCATAATACCCTTCAGGTCCATCCATGTTGTTGCAAATGGCAGAATTAAATTCTTTTTTATGGCTGAGTAATATTCCATTGTGGGGTGTGTGTGTGTGTGTGTGTGTGTGTGTGTGTGTGTGTGTGTATGTGTGTGCACGCGTGCACGCTCACATATGCATGCACATGTGTGTATCGCATCTTCTTTATACATTTATCTGTTGATGGGCACATAAGTTGCTTCCATATCTTAGCTAATGTAAATAATGCTGCAATGAACGTTGGGTGCATGTAGCTTTTAAAATTAGTGGTTTCATTTTCTTCAGATATATACACAATAATGGAATTGCTAAATCATATGGTAGTTCTATTTTTAGTTTTTGAGGAACGTCCATACTGTTTTTCATAAAGGCAGCACTAATTTACAACCCTCCCCCACCCATCAGTGTACTAGGGTTAGCTTTTCTCTACATTCTCACCAATACTTGTTATTTGTAATCTTTTTGATGATAGCCTTTTTGACATGTGTGAGGTGATACCTCATTGCAGTTTTGTTTTTCATTTCTCTGTTGATTAGCAATGTTGAGCATTTTTTCATGTATCTGTTGACCATATGTATATCTTCTTTGAAAAAAAATGTCTACTCAGGTCTTTTGCCCATTTTTTAAAGTGAGTTCTTTGTTTTTTTGATATTGAGTTGTATGAGCTGTTTATATATTTTGGATATTAACCCCTTATCAGTCATATCATTTGCAAATATTTTCTCCCATTCAGTAGGTTGTATCTTTGTTTTGTTGATAGTTTCCTTTGTCATGAAAAAGCTTACTTAATTAGATTACATTTATTTTTGCTTTTATTTCTTTTACCTTAGGAAACAAATCCCCCCAAAATATTGCTATGATCTATGTCAATGAGTGTTCTATGTTTTCTTCTAGATGATTTCAGCTCTTACATTTAGGTCTTTAATCCACTTTGAGTTTATTTTTCTATATGGTGTGTGGAAATGTTCTAATCTCATTCTTTTATAAGTAGCTTTCCAGTTTCCCCAGCACCACTTATTGAAGAGACTGTCCTTTCTTCATTGTATATTCATGCCTATTTTGTTTTAGATTAATTGACCTTCAGAGTGTGGGTTTATTTCTGTGCTCTGTATTCTCTTCCATTGATCTATGTGGCTATTTTTGGGCCAGTACCATGGTGTTTTGATTACTGTAACTTTGTAGATCCAGATTGGTGCCTCATCTTCTCTCTGGGGCATTGCTAGTCTCATGTCAGAGGAAACAAAAAGTGTAGCAAAGCATCCTCTGCCTCATAACTTCCACGTAGAATTGACACATAGTACTTAAATTTACATTATCTGTCTAAAGTAAAAGTACCATGACTATTTGTGATGTTAGTACATCCCAGAAAGGGATGTATAATCCTGCAACAAAAAGGAGTGGCAAATAATTTGAACATATCTATAATCCATGTCAAAGACATATTGGTCTTGTGTGACCTGTTGATACTATCTCCAAGTATCTTTCCAAAAAATTACTTCTCTACATTCCCATTGCCTACACTGTTGTCCAAACCACTCTTATGGCTCATTTGGTTTGCTGCAAGAAAGTTCTTAATAGATCTATCTACATCCACTTGGGCTCCCTGGCAGCAGGTAGAATTTTTAACAAAAATCTGAGCATGCCACATACATTCTCTTCCTACCAAATCAATTACTATCCACCAGCCTCTGTATTTAACCCCACTTAATGGCTTCTCATTGTATTTAAGTTAAAATGCAACCTTTACATATGGTCCAAAAGACCTTGCATAGCTTAGCTTCTGTCTATCATTTCAGGCTCACTCTAATTACTCTGGTTCTCTTTCACCAGCCTTGTGGCTCTCTCAGTCCCTTGAATGCATCAGTCTATTCAGAGGACCATGGACTTTGTACAGGCTGTTTCTGTGGTCTGAAATGTCCTTTCCTCCACTTTCACCTGGCTCAATTTAACATCTATGTTAGAGCTCCCCTACTCCCCTTCTTCTTAATAATAACATATTTTTCTTATATTCACATCAGTTATTATGATTTGTAGTTATATATTTATTTGCATGATTATTTTTTTCCCCTTCATGGACCACAGAATTGAGTTAATTATGCTACTCAGTTCAGGAGTATAATTATCTATGGTCCATGTCAGATGATTCTTTTGTTTTTGTTTTCATTATTTTTATCACTCCTTTCCCCTCCTTGGCCATAGACCTTCACTCTAGTCCATTTGAAGGGTGTTGCTCCAATTTTCACCATACACACATGGAGAGAGCACATTAGGTGTATTCTGATTCTTGCTTTCCATATTCAGTGTTAAATGTCTGAGCTCTATATATGTTGCCACGTGACTATCAAACTTATTATTTCTGGCTAACCTGTAGTATTATTACCACTTTATAGATGAAGAAATCAAATCAAGGCTGAGTAGCATTTTTAGTTTTCACAGGTGGAGCTTTGTAGGTTTATGAATGGAATCTAGGCTTATTTCATTCCAATAATAGTACTTCCCTTTCTATCAAATCATCTTTTCTGTCACCATATCCTTATCATAGATACAGAAATTATTCATAAATTTGATATCACAAAGGTCAGATGACTTGCCCAAATGGTAGAGTCAGCCTTAATGTAATAGAAAAGAAGAAAGCTGACTCCATATTTGATCTATTCCTTTAGCTCTAACCTGTGTGCCTGTTGCCTGTGCTTGGTCATGCTGACTCTGTACCTTTGTAAAAGAATGTTCCCTATAGCCTAAAATATACATAATAGACACTTCTCAAGGCTCTCTCCCAGGTTTGACCTTTAAAGGTATAACACTTTTCATTCATGTAGAGATAAAAAGTTGCAGAACAGAGAATAACATTCATCTTGTTGGAGGTCTACAGGAACAGCATGACTAGACCTTCCTGGACAGCTGCAAGAACAAAGGTTTATCACTTCCCCTCCAGGATCTGACTGCCACCAAATAGTTTGCAACAACAAGTCACACTCCCTCCTCTTTTACTCTAAAAGAAATATGATTCTAACTTTGGTAAGATAGTTTTTTGAGACACTTGTCCACCATCTTCTTGGCCTGCTGGCTTTCCAACTAAAACCGCTATTCCTTACTGCAACACATCGTCTCTCAAGTTATTGGCCTGTTACGTGACAAGGGTAAGAGCTCGGATTCGGTAACATTAACATCCACTTCCCTCTCATTCTTATATCGTGCCATCTGATTACTTGCATATGGTGAGTGCTCCCTAAACACACTGATTGAATTCAAGTTCTAATTTCCTGCTCTGATTTTAGAATACAGATTTCTTTTTCCCCTCCTGAAGCCAACTGCAGAAACTTACTCAAAACTCCAAGCCCTGTGCCAGCTCTTAGCTTTGTGCAAAGCTTTCCTGGTTTCCCAACCTCCAAACGAGTTATGTGGAGTTGGCAAAGCTGTTTATTTTCAAGCCTCCATGGTCAATAGATCAAGTAGAAACATAATCTACTTGATAGATCAAGTAGAACTCAATGAAGTTCTGGGCAGCCTGCCCATCAAGAGCGTCAACATGATACATTTCTATGTACAGGAAGATTTACTCTTGGAACCTAAGCAAACAGGAATTCCTGGTTTTGATTCAGAATGAGTATTAGGGTTGTTAAACTCCACACTTGCCCAGGGAGTGAGGAAGCTGTGCAAACATCCATCTTGGTTAAAATAGCCTTTTGTAACATGTAGAGTACTAATGGGCTTGAGACATAACTGGCATAGTGAAACAACTTACAGGGAGTGAAGCTGAGATTCTCAAATGATAGATGAGACACGCCATGACTGTTACTCCCTCGACAATTATTTATTGACTGTCTACTATGAGGCAGGCACTGTGTTAGAGATGAGTGATGCTCAGGATGGAATACAGAGTTCCCTGTGCTCAACATAGTCACAGTCCAGTAGGATAAATAAGCAAATCAAGTGAAGGAAGAAAAACAACCTGGCAATGCTGTGAAATTCCCTCCAACGTCTAAGGTCTAAGTCTTACCTGAGAAGGTAAACCTCATTGTGAGATAAAGAACAAAGTTGCTATTCCTGGGAGCTATTTAAATATGTTTTTGAACACCTCAACAAGTCAAGTGGAAGCAGATCATATGGCTGAAGCAGGTGTGGGACTGGGATTTAAGGGTGATGCTGCCGAGATTAGATATTCTGGAAGTTAATCCCAAAGGGTGTCAGAAAACACAATACTTCCTTTCCTCAATTCTTTTATCACCTATAAAACTAAACTACTGTGCTACTCTTTCTGAAACTTAGCAAGCTACATAAGATGACTCACTAAGGAGTATTACATAAATCTAAGATTTTACTTATGTGTATATATATATATAATTATTATTCTGACACCTGCTTTCCATTAGATGTTCTCTGAGTAGTTTTTCCTTTGCCTCTATCCTCTTTCTAAATACTTCAGTGTCACTCACTGCTTCTCCTCTGTCCCCACCCTCTTTTTCTACTAGTTTTTAATTATTTACTAATAGAGAAGATGAAGTTTTGAAATTAGGGATATAATATATGTTTTTACTAGATAACTGTAACATAGTCATCCTAGAAATTTATTTTATAATGAAACGTGTTTTAGAGACATAATATACCTTTCAGGCTTTAAGATTTATACTCTTTTGATTATTACATTTTAGTCACTATTCTCAGCCTCCTTAGAACATGTAACTACCACTTCTAGGGGAAAATAAATTAAATATTGTTATGTCTAATAAGGGCTACTATCTATGGCTGCATAGATTACTTTGCGGGTGCTATTCACAATCAATTCACATCATAGTCTAGTGAAAGACACCTTGCACTCATGTAGTGCACAACTTGGGAAGCTATGCATGATAGAAATGTCTAGGCCTACTCAAATATTTTAGTAAAACTCTGCTATAAAATTAAGATTGAACATGATGATATCTAAGCCAATTCCTGATGTCTCAAGCCAGACAAGAAGTAAGTAGCAGTGAGATAAAGTCAGTGGTTCGATTTTGGCTTTGAGAAAGCGAAATGGCATAAGTGAAGTGACTAAGTGGTAAGCAGAATATTCTACTCAGCAGAAGTATTTGCAAACTATTGCTCTGATCGGATTACTCTTCTCTGTCTTTCTCACTAGACTGATCACATTGAGAACAGAACACTTTATTCCTTGTCCTGCAATCGTGCCCTCTGCCTAGCTCTTCCCTCTAGGAGATTAATGATAAACATTGGCATAGTAGGCATCTGAGAAGTCCTACAGTGATTAAACTGATCTCATTCTGCTTAACTCACTGTTTCCAGACTAATAGGACCACAGAAACACTTCTTCACAGACCATGTATTAATATCTCATAAAACCTCAAAGGAATAGCCTGGACAACACTACTTCAAGTGCTACTCTATTTGCTGCAAGTGAACTATAAATTCCTACAACTAGATTGTGGGAAGCAGTCAGCCTTGAGAGCAGGCTGCGGACATGCCAGGCATGCCACAGCTGCTCCAAGGGACTGTCCCTACTTGTTCCCCTCCTTGTTCCATTCCATGGGAGGTAAATCACCAGGGCCCAGAAATCAGAAAGAATGAAAAATGAGACAAGCAAACCTGTCTCCCCGCTGCACGTGCATGTTATTTTTGATGATTCTGGGTTTATGGGTTTTCTCCCAGGGAAGTAAACCTTGAGCCGAGACAGTCTGTAGATAATGTAAACCACCATCTGGCAACCTTCCTTTTTCTAGTCTATATAATCTGCAACTGTAGCATAATAAAATTTGCCTTGCAACCATCAGTTGTCTCGGTCTTTCTGACCCCATCCGTCGGTGCTACTTCGTTCCTTACCCCTTCCCTTCTGACCCTGGGCAGTGAGATCCTCTTTCTCTGGCTGGTCCGCAGCAAGTGGCACCTGAACAGGGACCTGAAGCGTGAAGGCAATTAAAAGAAAAAGAAAGTGCAGGTAAGAGAACGCTTGTGCAAAATATGTGTGGCCACCAGTAAAAGTGAAACTAATAGAGGCATAAGGCAATAGTCAGAAGTAAAATAAGATGGGGCAAAATGGCTCAAATGAGTGTGAATTATTTGCTCAGGTTTTACTTTCGATGCTTAAAGCTTGGGGTAATAAAGTTTCTACCTCACAGTTGACTGAATTTTTGCAGTATATCCATGATGTATCTCCCTGGTTTCCTGATGGCGGTTCTGTTGACATAGAAATCTGGCAGAAAGTTGGAGAAGATTTTAAAAAATTATTGAGTCTTGAGGGCCTACTCATACTCCTGTTGTTACATTTAGTTTGTGGAATCTGATAAAAATATGTTTAGATTCTTCTCATGATAGTGTTGATTTGAATGTAAAGTCAGAAAAAACATAAGCCTCTGACAGAAGAAAAGACTGTATTATCAGCTACTGCATCACCACTTCCTAAACCGAAAGAGCTAATTAATTTAAATATTTCAGATGAAGAGGAACATTTTGACTTAACAGATGAGGCTTTTAAATATAAAATAGAGAAATATCCTGAGGATGATTTTCTAATGGCTATGATAGATAAGTCAGTGAAAAAGCTGCAAATTAGTAAGGACTGTCTTCCTCAAAAATCTACATCTGTAAAAATGCTCAGTCCCTTGCAGCGTGCTATACAAGGAGCAATAAAGCGAGGAGAAGATCCTATTTTCTGTTGTCCTGTCATAGAAAGACCTGATCCTAATAATCCTCAACAGGCTATTAGGGAGCATCAGGCTCTTCCTTTTAAAGTTTTGAAAGATTTAAAATCTGCTTGTGCTCAATATGGACCCACTGCTCCTTTTACTACTGCTATGGTTGACACTATTGCAGGATAATCTCTTTCCCCCGCTGAGTCTATTGCATGAGCTTGTTTAAATGGTGGAGATTATTTGATATGGAAATCTGATTTTTATGAACGGGCTGCTGAACAAGCAGAAAAGAATGCTGCCCATAATATTCCAGTTGATTATCATATGCTGATTGGGGAAGGACAATATATTTCTTTACAAGATCAATTAACTTATCCCTTTGTTGATTATCCTCAAATAAATCATTTGGCATTACAAGGCGGGAGGAAATTACCTTCTACACACAAAGCTGAGGATCTTTCAAAAATTAGACAGGGACCTGATGAACCATATGCTGATTTTGTAGATAGATTGTTACAGGCAGTGGGGAGACTCATTGTGGATGGACTCACTGGTACAATTGTAGTTAAGCAACTTGCTTTTGAAAACACTAATAATGCATGAGAGGCTGTGATTCGATCTTGGAGAAAACGGGGAACATTGGAGGATTATATTTGCCTTTGTGCAGACATTGGGCCTGCTTATATACAGGGTGCTGCTATGGCTGCAGCATTAACTAAAGTGGGGTTTAAAAACAATCAAAAGAAAACAAAGACTTGCTTTAAATGCGGAAAGGCAGGTCATTTTGCTAGAGAATGTAGATCTTTTAATTCTAACCCTAGTCCTTCCTTCCCTACTCAAAAACCTCCAGATGGTGGGAAAATCCCTGGTTTTTGTCCTAAATGCAATAGGGGAAAACATTGAGCACGAGATTGTCACTCAGTGGCCCACAAGGATGGGACACCACTGTCGGGAAACTCCTCCTGGGGCCTTCCCCGGCCCCAACAAACAATAGGGGCAATGTCTGTGTATCCTCCTCAAATTATCAATCAGACATTAGCCAAGAATAAAAACATACAATATCCTCGCTCTCCAGAGCAACACAAGGAAGCGCAGGACTGGAGCTCAGTACCTCCGCCCGATATGTATTAACTCCTGAAATGGGTCCTCAGGCCCTCTCTACGAGCATCTATGGACCTTTATCCAAGGATTTGATTGGACTATTATTGGGAAAAAGTAGTGTCACCATGAAAGGTTTAACTATTATGCCAGGAGTCATAGATTCTGACTATGAAGGAGAAATAAAAATCATGGCACAAACTATTAAAAATATAATAACTATTTCTCCTGGTGATAAAATTGCACAATTGCTACTTTTGCCCTTTGTACCTCATGGACAAATTTTACAACATCAAAAGAGAGAAACAAAGGCTTTTGGATCATCTAATGATGCCTACTGGATTCAGAAGATAGGGAAAGAACGTCCAGAAATGAAATTAACCATTAATGGAAAGTTTTTCTTCAGGTTTGTTAGACACTGGAGCTGATGTCTCTGTTATAACGCAGATGCACTGGCCTAAACATTGGCCCATTAGTCCTACTATTACAGAACTTCAAGAAACAGGACAAAGTTCTCCTATACAAAGTAGTCAATTATTATTATGGCAAGATAGTGAGGGCCATTCAGGATACTTCCAGCCTTATGTTTTGCCTGGGTTGCCTTTAAACCTCTGGGGTCAAGATTAAAAGAAATGGGAGTATTGCTTTACAGTCCAAACTCTCAAGTCTCTAATACGATGTTGGATCAAGGATTTCTCCCCACAAAAGGGCTGGAAACAAATCAACAAGGAACTGTCTACTCTATTGATGTGAAAATAAAAAAATGATAGACAAGGTTTGGGTTTTTCTTAGGGGTCTTAGGGCCTAGGATTTTTCTTAGGGGCCTTAGGGCCTAGGATTCTCCTCCACTCACTGCTGATCCAATTACTTGGCTAACTGATGACCCAGTATGGGTGGACCAATGGCCCCTCACTAAGGAGAAATTAGAGGCTACAGAGCAGTTAGTTATAAAACAATTACAATTAGGGCATTTAGAAATTTCCAATAGCCGTTGGAATACTCCTATTTTTTATTATCAAGAAAAAATCTGGGAAATATAGGTATTACAGGATCTAAGAGCTGTCAATAAAACTATACTAATAATGGGAGCTCTTCAACGAGGCCTACCCTCTCCAACAGCCATACCACACAATTACCATATTTTAGTTATAGGTTTAAAAGATTGTTTTTTCACTATTCCTTTGTTTCCTAAAGATAAAAAACATTTTGCTTTTAGCTTGCCTTCCTTAAATTTTAAGGAACCCATGAGGAGATTTCAATAGAAAGTATTGCCTCAGGGCATGGCAAATAGTCCTACATTATGCCAAAAATATGTGGCTCAGACCTTGACTCCTGTGAGAAAAGTTTCCAACGTTATATCTCATACATTATATGGATGATATACTTTTAGCCACTGATAATATTTCTTTATTAGAGAGTGCTTTTCAATTTTTACAACAATCCTAACAATCATTTGGCTTGGTCATTGCCTCAAAAAAATTCAAAGACAATCTCCATTTTTATATTTGGGAAAATATTTTGATAACACTACTATTAGGCCTCAAAAACTGCAAATTTGAGTTGATAATTTAAAAACATTAAATTATTTTCAAAAATTACTTGGAGATATTAATTGGCTAAGGCCTTCCTTAAAACTTACTACTGCTCAATTACAACCTTTGTTTGATATTCTTAAAGGTGACTCAGATCCTTCTTCTTCACGCTCTATGACTCCAGAAGGATTTCAAGCTTTACAAATAGTCAATAGATCTATCAGTTCTACACAATTAACTAGAATTCATACTCACCTTCTAATTTTCTTAATAATTTGTCCAACTCCTCATGTGCCTACTGCCATCTTATGGCAAACTGTTGGAATTATTGAATAGATTCATATGAAAACTACACCCTTTAAAGTTATTAACCCTTATTATGAATTTATTAGTAATTTAATAATACAAGGTAGAACTAGATGCTTACAACTTATAGGTATAGGACCTTCTCAAATTATTATCCCTTATTCAGTTAGTCAACAAAATTGGCTTTTTCAACATAGTAATGAATGGGGTCTTGCTCTTGTAGGATTTTCAGGTACCTTGGAATGCCATTACCCTGCTGATAAATGGATCCAATTCAGCAAACTTAACTCTTATGTCTTTCCTTCTATAATTAGGCAACAGCCTATTCCTCGCATACCTTTGGTTTTTACAGACGGTTCTTCTTCAGGAGTGGCTACTGTAATCATTGGAGAGAGAACAAAACTAATTGCACAAACTTCCTTGACTTCAGCTCAATGTGTTGAACTGTATGCTGTCATAATGGCTTTTAAACATTTGCTTTCTATATCTTTTAATTTGTTTTCTGATAGTAAATATCTTATTAACTTATTATTTCTTCTGGAGACTGAGACCATAGGACATACTAATGACCCTGAATTATCATCCTGTTTTTGTTTGCTTTAACAGCTTATTCATTCCCACGATGGTCCTGTTGCAGCTCTGCATATCCGTGCTCATTCTAACTTGCCTGGTCCACTGACTAAACTTAATGCGACTGCAGATGTTTTAACTCGATCTAAACGTGATCTTTATCCTGTGCATTTTCCTCCCAAGAATAAAGTTAAAGTTACTCCTCCTCCTCAATCTCTTTTCCCTAAAGCAGGACATGTCCCAATTTACCATACTCCTCCTTTCCGTTCGTCATGCTGTCAAGAATGGCTAATGTATTGCATTCATTATCTTCATACTGTTGATACTCATGGTCCATGTCCTGGACACCCTCATATTATGGTAAGTTATGATCAAACTGCTTCACAAGCAGCACAACAATCGCATGCTTTACACCATCAGTCGGCGGCTACGTTACGCAAACAATTTTCCCTTACTTGTGAAGCCACCCGACAAATTGTTAAGCAATGCCCACAATGCTTACCTCACCTTCCTGTTCCACATTATGGTGTTAATCCTCATGGATTATTACCTAGTTATTTATGGCAAATGGATGTTACTCATATCCCAACTTTTGGGAAATTACAGTTTGTTCATGTCACTATTGATACTTATTCTGGTTTCCTCTGTGCTACAGCACAGACCAGAGAAGCTACTAAACATGTTATCACTCATTTATTACACTGTTCTGCTTTCATGAACCTTCCCAAAATTATTAAAACAGATAATGGGCCCGCTTACACTAGTGCTGCTTTTGCAACATTTTGTAATTCATTACAAATTACCCATATTACAGGCATTCCATATAACTCTCAAGAACAAGGTATTACAGAATGTGCAAATAGATCTTTAAAGCTAACTATTGAAAAAATAAAAAAGGGGGAATTATATAGAACAACACCACATAGCCTTATAAATCATGCTTTGTTTATTTTAAATTTTCTCACTGTTGATAAATTTAGCCGCTCTGCAGGGGAGAGGTTGGTGGCTGAGCCAAGATTGGCCTCTCAATCTCTGGAGGTCCTCTGGAAAGATCCGTTAACCAGCACTTGGTATGGCCCTGATCCTGTGTTGATTTGGGGATGTGGTCACATGTGTATCTTTCCCAGATCAGCACCTGGACCTCGCTGGCTTCCTGAGCACTTAGTCAAGCAAATAGATTGCTCACCACAGCTCACAACTAGTTCAGAAGATGAAGAAGCTCTGCATCTCTCCCAAAAATTTGACAGTGTTGATTCAGAAAAAGAAGAAGAGGAGACCACTTACCAGGACAACTCAAAGGAGTGATGTTCCAACTTGGGGACAAATTAAACAATTGGTTTCATGAGCTCAAGAGTTAGTGAAACAACAGAATAATCTTGTTACACCTGTAACTTTATATTTGGCTATGTTGGCAACCATTTCATGTGTTCCCTCTGTTAATGCAGCAACTTACTGTGCCTATGTACCTGATCCTCCACTATTACAACCCATATCTTGGTCTGAAGCAGAGTTTCCTGTATTTTACAATGATACCGTTTATGGGCCTCTTATTGGGAATATAAAACAAATCAATATGTCTGTAAATTACACTAACTGGTTTAGTACCCATCCTGTCTGTCTTAGCCCATTGAATCTGGAAACTGGATGTGTAAAGGCTATTAGTTATGAGCATACAGATGTTTATGAGGGAACGGATCAACCAATTAGTTTGTCAGCCTCTCCAGGCATCCTTCATTTTACAGGAACCAACATTACTCTTACATGCCTGGCTACCAGCCGACGAAAGGATCTTAAGGATACCATCATTTGGTATAAAAATGGCCAACCTATTAATATTAGAGGTCGAATCTCATGTGCCTCACCACTTAGGGATTCAGCTATTACTATAGCCAAGGTTACAGGTGAAGATTCAGGAAATTATTTCTGTACGAAGCGTTTACTTGGAGGACAAGGGATACTTATAGCTGGACATAAGGTTACTATTCTTAACAGAATATACAAAAATCAATTTCCTCCTTTTATGACCGTTAACTTTCCTGAATCCAATTTTGAACGTTGCAATGCATCTTGGAATAATAACAAAATATGGTGTACTATAGATCATACCAAGGGGTCAATTCTTATCTCTTCTATTCCCGTCATAGATAGGTTTATCACATTTCAAAAGAACTGGGATATATGGAAACAGGCTCTAACTTATTCCAATACACCTGTTATAACTTGTATTGCTCCTCCATATACACTTTTGATTGGTTCTATTAACATTGGTAATTCTTCCAAAGGAGGATATAATATTAGCTGTGTTAATTGTATTTTTAGCAGTTGTATGTTCCTTTCTGCAGGAACACAATCTGTGCTTATACTAAAGCAACCCATATATGTTATGGTGCCTGTACATCTGAGAGAACCTTGGTATGAAGATACTGGAGTACAGGCATGGGTGGAGCTCTCTAAAGCCTTGGAGAGAAGGAGACGCTTTATTGGGTGGCTAATAGTAAGTTTACTTGCCTTGGCTGCTCTGTCTGCTACCGCGGCTACTGCCGGTCTTGCTCTTTCACAGAGTATTAATCATGGTCACTTTGCTAATCAATTATCTCAAAATAACAGTCTTGCTTTATCTTTACAAAGTCACATATATTTACAGATTAATAACAAGTTAGGTGAATTTAAAAACACAATTCTGGGGATTGGAGATCAGATGGCAGCATTAAAATTGAGGATGCTTTTAGCTTGTCATGCAAAGTATACATGGATTTGTTTTACTCCTTAAAAGTACAATGACTGTATTTGGGAATGGGAAAAAGTAAAAATGCATCTGCTGAGTGTTTGGTCAGATAATAATATTAGTCTTGATCTTAAGAAATTAAATGCTGTAATTCAGGATATACAAAATGCACATCTTGATGACATTTCTCCAGAAGATATAATTCAAACTTTACTGGATCATTTAAAGTGGTGAAACCCTCAGTCTTGGATTACTGGAAGGTTGTCAGGATTTATTACCCTGGCAATAATTTGCCTATTATTGATAGTAATCTTCTCATGTCTGTTTCGTATACTCATGCAACAATATACTACTCTCAGCACTAAGCTTCATGGAACCATTTTGCAGCAAAAATTAAAAAAATAAAAAAGGGGGACCTGTGGGAAGCAGTCAGCCTTGAGAGCAGGCTGCAGACATGCCAGGCATGCCACAGCTGCTCCAAGGGACTGTCCCTACTTGTTCCCCTCCTTGTTCCATTCCATGGGAGGTAAATCACCAGGGCCCAGAAATCAGAAAGAATGTAAAATGAGACAAACAAAGCTGTCTCCCCGCTGCATGTGCATGTTATTTTTGATGATTCTGGGTTTATGGACTTTCTCCCAGGGAAGTTAACCTTGAGCCAAGACAGTCTGTAGATAATGTAAACCACCATCTGGCAACCTTCCTTTTTCTAGTCTATATAATCTGCAACTGTAACATAATAAAATTTGCCTTGCAACCATCAGTTGTCTTGGTCCTTCTGACCCCATTTGTCGGTGCTATTTCAGTTCCTTACCCCTTCCCTTCTGACCCTGGGCAGTGAGATCCTCTTTCTCTGGTTGGTCCGCGGCACTAGATCTCATTGGTGTGCAAAGGGGTTCATAGATGTAGACATGTGGTTGCTAAGAATAATGATCTTTGTTTATCTCATGCACCAAAACACCAACTAACCGGCAAAATAATCAAGTCAACATTGCAGAAAGGGGCTGGAAATCTCCCTACCTGCTCTCCCATTCTTCCCCATCTCATTCTGAATCAGGCTTCAGTCCAAAATCATTCCACCCAGGGCTGCACTTATCCTAAATGACAGTATATGAGAGTTTAGACTGCTCTTAAAAGAGTTAGAAGTGGACAGAGAGAGTGAGAAAGTTACACATTTCAATTCATTTTCCTCCTCTGGTAACTGTTATTTGTCATTTAGCCATTTTTTTTTCATTTTCTTTAGTTCCCTTTGCCTGTTCTCCTATACCCAGTTAAACCTGCCATTTAATACTAGCCTTTCTAACTCTCATTCTTAAGGGTCCTACTTCAGTCCCATTACCAAGCTACTTGTGTTCCTCCTCCAAGTCTAAAACAGTCTCTTCAAGCAATGATATATATCATTATCTAGTCCCAGACCTTGACTGATACTTTGTTATGCCTGTCACCTCTTTGAAATCACCAATGTTTTTCATCAAGTTGTGAGGTTTTTTTCCTCCCTCCCAATCAAAAGAGGTCAGAAAAAAATCAGGAAAAATGACTTTCTCTCGAGCCTGGCATGCCAATAACCCTGTAGCATCTTAAAGAAACAAACCCTGCTCATGTCACTCTCTCCCTTAACATTCTTCAAAAACTTTCCAGGGTATAAAGACCTAATAGTAATGTTATGTTAACCTTTATTGTAAACTCACATGTGTGAAGCTCTGTACTAAATGCTTTAATTCTAAACCTCACAGCAACTCTACAAATTATTAACCCCATTTTATAGGTGGACAAGCTAAGGTTTAGGCTTTCCTACAGCTACAAGCTGGTATATAATGTATCTAATATGCAAACCCAGCAGTCTGACTATCAACTGGTCTTAACCACTTAGAAATACTGCCTTAAGTCTGGATGAAGTACTAATTCCTTCCTTAACATATTAAGACCCTTTCAATTTAGGTACCAAATTACCTTGCACATACTTTCCAACTGCTCTTACTCATGCAGCCTACATTTATTCATCACCAAACATAGACTGAGCACATACTATATGCCAGAAACTAGGCTAAATATTATTACAATAGCCATTGCAATCTGCTTATACACAATGAACTACATTTTTTGTGTTTGACTGTGATTTTACATGTACAGTAAAATTGTCTGTAATGAGCTTATTTTTCTTCCTTTCACCCACTCCTTCTGGAAGAGTTTCTATATACCTTTCAAGACTCAATTAAAATGTTATTTTCTCCATGCAGCCTTCTGCAGCTGTTCTAGATGAAATGTCTCCTACGGTATCATTGCAGTTAGTACCCACCTCCTATACTCCTTAAGGATCTATCTATCTATCTATCTATCTATCTATCATCTATCTACCTCTCTACCTGTTTTCTGCTCTAGAATGTAATGAGCATAAGCCATGTCATGCTAATATTTCTACTTCCTTGAAGAATGTCTGACAATAAATATTCCGGAACAGAACCAGTCTGCTATTCTAAGGTCTGAGACAACTTACAACTTTGCTTGTATTTGCAAACATCCTTTACTCTAGTACATTTTTAAGAGATTTAGTCAGTAGGAACCCATATTCAAGGGTCTTCCAGTCTAGTGAGAACAGTCAAACAAACTATTAATTGCCACAATAGAGAGATAAATATCATGGTAAAGGAGAATGGAGGAGGAAGTCATGGATATCTTCTGGAGGAATCTAAAAATGCTTCTTAAAAAAAGTGATAAACTGTGCTAAGACACAGATGATAAGTAGGTATAACTAGGTCAACAATAGGGTAAGCACCTTTTAGGCACACAAATATCTAGAGACATATGTGAACAAGGTCTATTAGGGATCCAGGAAGTTCAAAATTATGGGAATGAAGGTATATAGAAGAGAGTAAAATGAAATAGGGTTAAAGTTCAAAAAGAAATTATAAAGGGTCTGACATTCCATGCAAAGGAGTTTTGTTTTCTCCACTAAAATAATTAAAGCATTTTACATTTCAGATGGAGTAATCAGATGTTCAGTCATAAAGATAACTCTCTCAATAATGTGAAGGATAGAATTTTCATAGTAGATTGAGTTTAGCACCTAGAAGACTGTCATCACCCCTCTCCTATATGCACATACAGTTGATTTAAAGGGGTAGAGAAGACTCTTATGTCAAGAAACACAAAGCCCATGGCCCTTCCCTTGAGTGATACTTCTCTGTGAGTTTTTTGTTCCAAGCCAGTCTCCTATTTGCTCTGCAGTCTCCTCACTTGTTTTGCTTCCCAAGAAAACTTTGGGTTTTCTCATGCACACCTTCTATATAAGGAAAGCCTAACAATGCTTATCTGGGTCCCTGAAGATTTCAAATATTTCCAATCTCAGAACAAAAATGTCAATTTCCTATTCTAAGACATTCTTTACTCTTTAAGATGAAGGTTAATTTTGCTTGCAAGTGACAGAAAACTGACTTAAATTAGCTTGTGTGAAAAGTGAATTCATTTGCTTATATAATTAGAAAGTCCCAGAGGGATGAATATGGCCAGGTAAAAATAGAACAATGGCCTCAAATTGCCAACAGGACTCTCTCTCTCCGCCTCTTGGCTCTACAATTGTCCCACCTTATTTTTACATACTTTCTTCATATGGTAGCAAAAGTGGTGACTAGCAGCTCTATGTTTACATATTCCTCACAGTCTTCATCACAGAGGGACATGTATGACCTTCTCCCCACAAGCTTCAGTACCAAACATCCACAGTGATGTTTATCAACATTGTTTGGATTTATGTACTTGATTCTGAACCAGTGTTTGTATCCAGAGGGTTATAATGTATCAGGATTGGCCTGTGGGCAGTGACTTGATGAAGTGGGCTTATATCAACTTGACAGAGCCAATACTATAATTTTCTCCACAACTCCACATTTAGTGATGTTATGTTGGGAGCTTAAAGTCAGCCAATCATCTTGTTTGTTCCCGTATCTGATCTGACTCAGGGCCCTTCCTGATGTGTGCATGCATCCTTCAGCCAAGATGAATTACAGTGTGAGGTTTCTGGGAGGTTGACAGAACATATCACAGAAGATATTATGGGCTAGAATCCCCTCTCTTTTTTACCCCTCAGGAGGATTTCTGTGCATGTGAAGTCGGGGAGGTCTCCTGACCTCAATGAAAGATATGGCCATCTTATCTTCTTACTCTAGCAGAGCTTAGTTCCTCTCTGCTCCTGCCTTTATTGTTTTTCTTGAAATGTCAGGGGGAGACAAGCTCCAATTGCATATCCTCACAAACTCCATCTGCTCAGCCTGAAGGTCATCTACCTTCTACCTCAAGACTGCCAGGATCAGGCAGATTCACTTCCCTGGCCTGCATTACTACACAAGCTTATGCTTATTCTCTGACTAGCCCTACTATACTAAGTGTTTGTGCCCTCTTGAAACCACACCTCACATGGGACTTGAATGCAGTCATACCTCAGATGGGACTCAAACCCACAATGTTCCAACTGAAACCACACAACTTTTCTCAGGACTTAATGAAGTTCAGGTTCTTTATGTCTTGGCACAGAAGGAATTCATCAAGAGGTAAAGTGATAGGTAAGAAGTAGATTTATTAATATAGGATGTTTGTGAGGTATACAAGTTGGCAGGCAAGAGGGCTCTGCCCTGAGAACTAATTTTTATAATTAAAGGAAAAGTGGGGAGGGAAACAAGATCAATTTCTCCCTCATTTGTTGAATAGATGGCAGGCTTACATTATTAGCTCCTCCTTCACATCAAGTGGGAGAGTTTTTGACCCTATATGGTCAAACCAAGACTGTCATGGTACTATTTAAATCAGCAGGAGGGTGCTTACATATACTAAAATATGTTAAATCATCTCAAGTTTCACTATAATGAGGGTCTTCTACTTTGAAATGTCACCTTTCCCTTATATTCCTGTCCTTGTTATGTGAAGAAGTGCATGTCCTTAGGATCATTATCTTGCTGACCTCAACCAGCAGGATGCAGGTCCCATTTTTTCACTTAATGACCTGGGGCATATCTTGTGCTTTTATTTATGACTTTATTGTTGAGCAAGCCTGCTTCCTTTCATGACATTCTGATAGCTTTCCCAAATGATCATTAACCTGGGGACAGGTTAATGGTTTAACAGTTGTTTCCCCAGATTCCCTAAATTTCCTTATTTGTAATCCCTTAGTGTGATTTCTAAAACTACCTGTGTAACTATTCTAATCTACCCCTATCACTCTGGAAAGAGAATAACTATCACATGCAAACATAACTGTCCCTAAGATCCCAAGCAGATTTGCTGTTGCACCCCTCAATGAAAGGTAGACAGAAATGGGATAGAATTTGGTGATACAGAGTGAGCACATCTGAGGACTGCTTGGGTATCAGCAGTCTAGCAAAGACAGCAGCGATGGGGAAGATGGTCTAAAACCAGCAAAGTAGCACTGGGCATATGAGCAGAGGAGCCATAAAACACCAGTTAGCAAGACATCCCTATGGTGTTAACCAAACACCAGAGACTGCAATAGAAGAAGTAGCCTTAGCTAGTCACCAAAATCGGGGAAAATATCTAAAAATCCCTCTGGATTATCAAGATTAACAAGGAATTTTCTAGAAATAAGGGCCTACTTAATAGTCAGGGTGTACAGATGTGGAACACTTAGATTCAGTTTCTTACTATAAAATGTGACCACAGTTTAAATCACCTGCTATAAAATTTGTAATGTTTGAGTTAAAATTAACTTAAATTTAATAAGGCTTAAAGGTTGTAAAAACAGTAGGTAATTTATTATAAGATTCTCTTTCCTAATTATGAAACTTTATGCTACAAATTTTTCTAACTGATTGTGTAACTCTTTTTTTAAAAAACCTTCACAACTTGTGTGTTTCTTATTAGGCAAAGACTTAACTGTGATTTGGTATATCTTTGTGGTCTGACCCTGCATCTCTTTCTAGTCTAATCTTCTTTCTCCTGTATATCCTGAAACATGGTTTTATAGGAATTAATGTATATCAAGGAACATAAGCTGTGTATGCCTCCTATGCTGTTCCCTATGCCTGGGATGCTACACATGGCCGTACGCTCTCCATGTGGTAACATTTATTTTTTATTTTTATTTTTTGCGGTACGCGGGCCTCTCACTGCTGTGGCCTCTCCCATTGCGGAGCACAGGCTCCGGACGTGCAGGCTCAGCGGCCATGTCTCACGGGCCCAGCTGCTCCGCGGGATGTGGGATCC
Organism: Delphinus delphis; assembly: GCF_949987515.2. NCBI lineage: Eukaryota > Metazoa > Chordata > Mammalia > Artiodactyla > Delphinidae > Delphinus > Delphinus delphis. The sequence continues at coordinate 36,406,819 of NC_082701.1, forward strand.
TCCCGGACGGGGGCACAAACCCATATCCCCTGCATCGGCAGGCGGACTCTCAACCACTGCGCCACCAGGGAAGCCACATGTGATAACATTTTTAAGAAATAACTCAGTTTTTAGATTTTTCTGAACTTATTTCCTTCTTGTTCACTCCCTTCTGCCCCAACCTGTCTATAAGTGGTATTAGGTCTAACCTCCCCTCTCTCCTCCTAAGTAACATAATAAGAGTATTCACCATGATGTTGACATTTTGACTTTATGCATATCTTACTGACTAGATCATGAGTTCCTTGAGAGTAGGGGTTTCTGTATAATCTTTTTTTTTTTTTTTGCATTTCTGGAGCCTAGCACAGTGTTAGGTGACTAATAATAATTTATTAAACATGAGTTAATTTGAAGAATCAACAATATGATGTTTAAACTTTGAAAATATTAGAAACTCTACCAAGAAACATTTTAAAGTTCTATTTTTAAAAATGATTATCAATATCCAGACTTCTAAGATTCATGTTAAATATTATAATTTTGTAAGGCCCTACATAAGTAGAAATTATGTAAAAAAGCATAAATTGTTTTGTTTTTTACACCACTATTCATCAAGCAGGAAGAATATCCCAAAGTAGAGTAAAACAAACACATTACCAAATACTATAATTAATTAATTCTAGATAAAGAAGACATATTGAATTGCTAATTATGATATTCACATCAACAGAGCAATGGACATTCAGTAGATAAGTTGGAAAATATCTCGTTACATGAGGAAAATATGACCAAAGTAATTCCAGCTGCACAACAATTAATCACAATAATTTGTAAATCATTTCAAATACCAAAAGTGCAGTCATTTTTTCCCAAGAAGAATAATATTTTCATTGTGGTAACTTTCCTGTAACAAAGGGTAACATTAAAGCATAATTAATTTATTTTGAAGAAATACATATACATATGCATATATATATTTGGTATTTACCGAAGAGTTACATTCATCTTATGAAAGATAGTTATAAGACTGTACTAATCTCACTGACATTTAAAAATCATAGTGTTAATTTTCGGAAGCAAACCATGCTGAAATTAGAAGCCTTAAATATTTATTTGTTAGTATTATTGTCCATTAAATGTTATGACTAAATATTGAATGTGGGAGGAGCATGAAATACAGTAACTTAATAGCTCACTGAGACGTTGTTGCTGAATATTTAATCAACACTAATCAGAGTGAAAAAGAGGTGGAAGCTCACTAGTCATATCTGATGGCCCAAGAACTACACCTCCCCAATTTGATCACTGTCAGACTTACTTGCTAAATTCGAATTAAATGTTTGCCAAGGTTCTAATATGAGCAAAGCATTGTAGAGAGCTCAAAAATGAAACAAGACATAGCCTTTACCCTCAAGAGGCATATAATCCAAAAGAAAATATGAATACATTTACAAGTTCATTCCAATAAACATGTTTTAAGCACGTATTATTTCTAAGTCGTTGTACTAGGATCCATACCAGAGAGGTAAAAATGACCCGATTACTAGAAATGTTACTCTCATCAGGATACCTAATTTCTAGAATGTGCCCTTGGGTAAAATTGACTCCTTTATTCTATACTGTTTCTTTTTTCTTTTAATGGCAGTGAGAGAATTTCTCTTAAAATTTGAAAGTAGAGTCACAGAAGCCAGCACTCAGTAAAGACATGGAGGAGCCCAGATAAACAAAAAGAAGGAAGTTTTGTAACCAATGCTACAATCTACATGGTCTTGGACAAGACCTAATATGATCCTAAATGACTACAAGTCTTAGTCACTAGAAATACCTTGTAGACAGGTTATGTCTCATACTAATGAGTTCAAAGTCAAAGGGTCAATAAAGAGAGAAAAAACTCATCTGTATCACAGACTCACTAGAACCACAAAGCTCAATGTGGCAAACCAGCTAAATTCATATGTACACCAACTATGTTAAGGAGTATATGTTAGACTGAGTTGTAATAACCTTAGTCCTGTAATCTCTGTTCCTTAACACAATTAAGATTTATTGACTTGCTTATACAAATTCTGATGTGAGTCGGAAGATGAGATCTCTAGTGATGTTGCCCTTTTGAAGTGATTTCTTGATTCAGGCTGCTTTGAATTTGTTAGGCTGCCATATCAACATGTTGCTTCTATAGGAAAAGGAGAAAAGAAGAGTTGAGCACCAACGGTTAAATGTTTCATCCTGAAAGTGACATTTATTATTTCCCTCATATTCTATTAGCCAAAGAAGTCACATGACCATACCTAACTGCAAGGGAGCTGAAGAATATAGAGGAGTATATATAGCTATTCAATAATCAGTAAATGTCTGTGCAGCACTGACAACAAATGACATCTCCAGTAAAGAGATGGAGATATCAGCAACACTTACTAGATGAAATAGCAGAGACCTGTTAAAGGAGAGCATACATTGTGTGAAACAAATTGTAACCAAGGAGGACCATATGGTGCCTTCTTGAGACACACCCTTCTCTTATATCCTCTGCTTTAGCTCCTCTATGAAGTACCCAGATAATAGTATTTGATGCACATTTCCTGAGTTGTTTTACAAATGTTAAAACCCCCACCAAATGGAAGAAATTACTTGATGACCATGAGCACATAGCCCACAGACCTGCTGGTACCTACGGGTTGAAAACATTAACCCCCTTTTTTTTTTTTTTTTTTGCAGTACGCGGGCCTCTCACTGTTGTGGCCTCTCCCGTTGCGGAGCACAGGCTCCAGATGCGCAGGCTCAGAGGCCATGGCTCACGGGCCTAGCCGCTCCGTGGCATGTGGGATCTTCCCGGACCGGGACACGAACCCATGTACCCTACATCGGCAGGCAGACTCTCAACCACTGCGCCACCAGGGAAACCCCATTAACCTCTTTGACACCACCCTATTACCTCACCATCAGCCAATCAGAATTGTGCATGAGCTGATCACATACCCTGGGACTTCTCCTCCCTCAGCTTGCCTTTAAAAATCCTTTGCTGAAACCCATTGGGGAGTTCAGGCTTTTGAGCATTAGCTGTCCTGGACTCCTTTTATGGTGCCTTAGAGTAGATGCTGCACTTTCCTTCACCAGAACCCAGGGTCAGTGGATTGGCTTTACTGCACATGGATGAGCAGACCCAAGGTTTGGTTCAGTAATAATTTTTGTGCCCAACATGGAGCCCAGTTACAAGTGGGCATCTCACCCATAGCACACCAGACCTTGTCCAGCAGCTGCCTGAGCACATTTGTGTCAAGGACAGCTCCAAGTACTCACTGCTGACCAGGCATTGTTGGCCATGATGCTTTTGATTTTTGTGGTAAAGGGAGCAAGGCACTGGAATTGACCGTTTGAGACTTCTTTGGTAAGTAACACAGCTCATGTGTGACAACATTAGGGTATCCTTCCCTATTGCATTGGCTTTGTCTGTGATGGAACATTGGTTGCTATTTTCTTTTTTGGACTAAGTCTTAGTCATCAACTTCATCTCTGATGGGGAATTGATTGGGTTTCTCCACTTTGGACTCAAGCTTTGTTTTTGGTTTTTCTTCTGACTGATGAGGCACTGATTGGGAATCTCTGTAACTGGGACTAAGGAACTGTGACCCTGAGAGACAACTTTGCATTGCATTGGTTTGTTTGCTTGCTTGATATTTGACAACACCTGCCCTGAATAATTAATTATGGGTAATCAGAGCTCTTTTCCATCTGCTAGTCCCCTTAGGGTATATTTTGCAAAACTGGAAGATCTTAGCTATGCTCCCATAAATGAAAGAAAATGATATTTTTATTGTAACACCGTTTGGCCTCAGGACTCTCTGAGATCTAGAGAAAAATGTCCCCTAATGGCTCTGCTATTATATCAGAATGAGCATTTTGGTGTGTGTGTGTGTGTGTCTTGTGACCTGAGTCCAAATCCTGTTCTCTCTTCCTGGTTTTGACTTCATTAAATGGTCTTAGTAACTTGAATGCTGATTCATGTTTCTCTGAAAGTAAGGCATGTGAATGTGAGTGAATAATATGTATTATTATCTATTACTATTATTTGTTTTTTAAAAATCCCTGAAAATGACCATGATGGCTGGTTTTAACATATGTACTTAGAGGAAGCATGTTTTCTAGGAGGAACTTGCATTTCCTTCCCCATGCCTTTAAAATGTAAATGTTCTACCTGGGCTCTCAGGAACTCATCTGATCTTGTGTAGTCCCTAAGACTGAGAAAAACAGAGAGGGTGTTTTAAACTTACAAATTAAATACTTCTAAATATAAAAGAAACTGGTCAGAACAAATTTCAGGTTCACTTGATCTAGGAAATTCTCAATATTAAATTAATATCTGATATTAAACCTTGCTTAAACTTGTTGGTTTATTTAACAAAGACATGTCTTACTTTTATTGTACCTAGGTTTACCAAAGACCAATAAGTTCATGTTATTCCTGTTACAGTTTGTCAACAACAACAAAAAAAAACACAAAAATTAAATTGGTATGATTTTCATAAGTTATAAAATAAAGGTAGATGAGATATGATTTTTCAGGTGAACTCTTTTAGGAATAATTATGTTTGGGGTATGTCTATTTAAAGTACTTTCTGTGATTTTTGGTAACTTGAGTTTTGCTAAGTTAAGTTAAATGATGAGAATTCATTGAACACCTAGGTCATTTCAAATACAGGTTATAGAATATGTTCATAAATTCCAATCAGGAAGTGGTGGCATGACAGAGAGTTCACAGTTGCTTGCTTTTTGGTGTTTGCTAGAGATTAAGGTTTTTAGGGTTAAAATTATATGTAATTAAAGTTAGTAAAATAATAAGGGAAACATTTTAGTATGCCAAGAAAGTGGAATGTGTGTTTTTGGTAAATGAAGGTGTGAGGAATGAAAGTGCATTTTTGTCAAAGGAAAAAAAATGGTAGATTTATCCTAAATCTGGTTGTTTCTGAATGGAAAAATAAGGGACAAACTAATATGGATACAGAAAGTTGTGGAAGGTTTGGGGAAAGGGAGCACTGATAAAGGAGCTTTGTGCATGGTTGGGCTGTGATTAGATTAAATTTAATTAAGTAAATTGATTTTGTTATTGCAAGTACAGTGATGCAGAACTAGATTTGATTCCTCTCTCTGTTAAGAGAACAAAGTTTTCTTAGAATAATGTTTTTGATAACAGATTGTGTGAATTTCCTTGCTTTTAAGTGATCTATATTTGCTTTTGAAATCTTCTGTCACTTCGGTTAAGTGAATAAATATTCACAGTGACCTATCATCCTATTTGATGAAGTTTTGAATCTTTTTGATATTTTTGGCAAACTTCCTATCAAATTCTAATTAAAGTTCTTTTGACCTCCAGCTAACTTTGGGATGCTTCAGAGGACCCCTAAGTCATCTCAGGGAGAAATAATAAACTAGGTTTGTTTGCTACATTAAATTACACAGGAAGCATTGTCAAATGAATGATAACCTGCTCGGATTATACTGTATGGGTAAATGTTATTAATATAGACATTCTAGAAATTATATTGTTTCCAAAATTTGGAAATGCCCTGGTATAATTTTATCAGTCATAATTCTAGTTATCTTAAAAAGTATGTCACAGAAACTTGGTTAAACTTCTTAGTCAAAAACATTGTAATCATATATTTAACCTTGCCTTTTTAAGTCTTTTGTCATTCATAGACAGTTAAGCTGATGCTCTGCAAAACTGCTTCATCTTCAAGAAGATTTATAGAAAAGATTTTGGACAACTACAGGTTTCTGATAATTTTCAGATCATACTTCTGAGCTGGGTAAGAACTTTAAAAAGTCTAATAGAAACCCTGATTTCATAAAACTGTTAGCAGAAAGGATTAGTTACATGCAATTGGGTAAACTGATAAATATGTTTATAATTATTGGGTATTGTCTGAAATATTACTGGCTTTTAATCTGTGTCTTCCAAATGCAGGGGGACCTTTTCCCTTAAGTTAATTATGATTTGCAGCAACTTTGTAAATTTTACCTTCATAAGTAGAATTGAAACATTTTTCTTTTCTCTCTACCTAATCCCTCCAGGTATTGGAAAGTCTTAGGTTCCCAGAAGTACCAGGTAAATAAGGAATGCCACCTCCTAACAGGCTCAAGAATCTCAAGGTATTTTGGGAACCTCAGAAAGAGAGAAATTCACCCAAATCTGTAAGGCAAAATCTGTGAAAAGCTCTTGGTGTGACTTTAAAAGTTCAATCTGAGATTCCTATGAAAATTTCCAGCACAGCAAATTTAAAAGAACCTATGTGCAGACAAATTAGCCTGAATTTGGTCATATGGGTAAAAACGAGGGTAATTTTAGAGGGAAAATAATTATGTTTCAATGGATGTTAAATTCTAGGTTTGTTAATTGAGGTCAGTATTTACTGCCTAAGACTCACTTCCCACATGGCCCTTTGTTATATTATTACAAAGTTTAGTTGAGCTACTAAAAGAATTCTCTAAGTTTGTTTCTGAAGCTAATCACAGCAGTCTATCTTTGGATGAGGATCAGATGTCCCATGACCAGCAGCCAGGGGATTATGCACACTGAAATGGGCATTTAAAGGACTGTCTCCAACCTAGATAAAAGAACCCACGTCAGGTACTCTCAACTATCTTATGTGCAGTAAAACAGAATGGAATTGACTCTTGGACTTATATTTCCCACTTGAGGAGGACTTCTGCATTGGAGTCATATGTATAGGGAACTGCTGATCCCAAAAAACACCCACACCAGGATGAGAAGAAAACAGCAGCAATGGGCAGCTGAACCAGGAGCCTGGTCCAAGGCTGTAAGACCTATTATACTAATCTAATTGAACTGTTTGCCAAATATTTTTTCCCTATCAACATTGAAAGTTATTGTTTTACTTTTAACCACACTGTTGTACTGAATGTTTAGGATGTGAAGAGAATTCTCTAGTGGAGTTGTCACAGAGTAACTACTCATGATCTGCAGTGTTGCTTGTTTTAAGTCTATTGCTGAAAGCATATGTACAATGCTTGTGTAAAAATAAGGTATAATTGATAAAATGTATGACCTATATAATGTTTCCTGGCTAACATACCTCTGAGCTAATTACTATGTATGATTAGTTTTCCACCAACATGGGTAACTAGGCAAATATATATATAAACAAAAAGTAGGCTTAACACTGAAGGACACGATGGATCCAGGGAAGACAGCAGCCACCCAGGCATCAGGGGACAGATACAGTAATTCCCCTATATACGAACCTTCAAGTTACAAACTTTTAAAAATGTGGATGTGTGTTTGCATGCCCAATCACATAAGTTAGTTCATGTGTCTGGTGTACATTGACATGTGTGTGCATCCTCTACAAGTGGTTGTGCTTTTGTGTACTTTACTGCACAGTACTGTATAGAGTACAGTAGTACAATATATTTATTTCAAGCCCAGGATGTCCAGAAGCAAGCATAAAAGCAGTGGTGATGTAGCTGGTACTGTTAAGAAGTGCCAAGTGACAACAATGAAAACAAAAGTGAAAATAATTGAGAGTGGAGTGAGGTGAAAAGATGGTAGACATTGCTCATTCTTATAACATCAATCACTCAACCATGCCACGATTCTAAAGAACATGGACGAGATCATGGAACATGTGAAGTCTGCTGTACCAATGATGTTGACAATAATACTGAAGTGTGGAAGAGTGATGGAGGAGATACAGAAGCTCCTCAGTGTGTGGATGCAGGATCACCATCAGCATTGAGTCCCACTCACCTCAATGCTGATTCAAGAGAAAGATAAAAGCCTTTATGAAGACTTGAAGAAGAAACACAGCAAAGAATCAGAGGGTGCAATTTTAATGCCAGCCATGACTGGTTTCATTGGTTCAAGGCTAGAGCCAACCTTCACAATGTAAAACTAAGTAGTGAGGCAGCAAGTGCGGATATGGTAGCTGCCCAGGAATTTCCTGAAACACTTCGAGAAATTATTGATGAAGGTGCACATTTATCTGAGCAGGTTTTTAATGTGGATGAGACAAGACTGGACTGTACCAGAGAGGATGCCAGACTGAGGTTACATCAATAAGGAGGAAATGTTGATGCCAGGCTATAAAACATCAAAGGATAAGCTAACTCTGTTGTTTGGTGGCAATACTTCCAGTGAGATGAAGCTGAAACCTCTCTGTTTGTCATTCAGAGAATCCAAGAGCCCTTAAAAACATAGCCAAGGGCTCTCTTCCTATTGTGGAAGAGAACCCCAAATCCTGGGTTACACAAGCCATTTTCCAGGACTGACTTTTCCATTACTTTATCCAGGAGGTAGAGGAATATTTCTTGGAGAAGGATGTCCTATTCTTTTGTTGCACAAAAATGCTCTGGGCCACCTCCCCATTCACGGACGTCTTTCATTCCAGTGTGAAAGTAATGCAACTGCCAACTGAATACTATGTCACTCATCTAACCTATGGACCAGGGAGTTATAAAAAATTTCAAGAAATATTATTTATGTCACACTTTTCATCAAGCAGTAATGGTGAGTGATGAATCAGAAACAACTTTGTGATAATTTTGGAAGGGTTATAACATCTACAAGTACATAAAAAACATTGATTTTGCTTGGTGTGAGGTTACAGACATCACCATGAATGGGGTTTGGAAGAGTCTTTGCCCTCAGTTTGTTCATGATTTTCATGGATTTGAGAAGGTGAGTGAGGAGTCCAAAGAGGTCTTCAGCAACTTAGTGACCCTCAGTGAGAAGTTGGAGGTAGAGCTGCAAGAGGACGACTTCATTGAATTTCTTGCTGTGCAACATGAGGAGATTACTGATAAAGACCTGATGGAATTGAAGGCCTAGAGAAAGAATGAAGAGAGACAAGAGGAAGAAGAAGTAACCAAAGAACTGAAGACATTCACAATGCAGGAAATAGCAAGGGGATTTTCTTTATTTGAGGAGGCACCGTTAATTTTTGAGCACAGGGCCTGAATGTAGAACAGTACCTGAAGGTTGCAGCAGTCATTCAGAATGCAATCCAGTGCTACCTTGTCATCTATGATGAGAAAAAACGATCTCAGACATCAATGGATTATTTTTTCAAGAGGGTAGAAAGAATTGAATCCAACAAGGAGCCAGAACCTGTGCTATCAGTGTCAAGTGTGAGTGAAATTGCAGTTTGCCCTCTGTCTCCTATTGCTGATGGTCCTTTAGCTCTACCATCTCCCACCTCCTCTCCCTCCTCCAGTCAGTAACTTCTTGCTGGTTTGCTCAATGCCAGCCCCTATGCCAGCTGTTGTACTGTTCTACTATAATTTTCAAGACACTGTACTGTAAGATTAAAAATGTTTTATTTTGTGTTTTTCTTTTAGTATTATTTGTGTGAAAAGTATTATAAACGTATTACAGTACAGTACCCTATAGCCAATTGTGTCAGTTGGGTACCTAGGCTAACTTTGTTGGACTTATGAACAAATTGGACTTATGAACGTGCTCTTGGAATGGGACTCATTCATATTTAGGGGACTTACTGTACTTCGGTCCATCAAAGATTTGCAATGAGAAGTGGAAATAATGGAAAAATCTTCACATATTGAGAAATGGGGACATCACTCTGCCTTATACATGGTTTAACGTAAACTTTACTGATCAGATTGGACTGTTTTGTGGCTTATTAAGCATACACTGTATATCTACTTTTGCCATTGAGAAGAAGAATGAATTTAAAATTCAAAATGGAGTAGCTATGGTTCAGACATACAAGGTAAAAGTAGGTGGCCTTTTGTGGATGTGATTTCAGATGTCTGTGTATTGCTGAGAACTTGAATTTTCCAAACACCAACAGGCATTCTAAAACAATATCTGCTAGCAGCTGCCAACTGCAACCTTATTGTCTGAAGGTCTCCTCTTGTAAGCATGAGTTCTTTCTCTTACTTTAGATATAGTAGTGACAAACAAGACAGTTCAGGCTATAGTTTCCCAGCAGAATGCACTAGGTTCTTTAGATATATATTAATATCCCTGGAGAAACTGAAACACAAATAAATAGAATAACTCAAAAGTCTACTTAGTTAAAAGATATTTGTAGAGAGGACCCACTCCATAACTTTTTGTCCTGGTTGCCATCTAGAATAGGAAGACTCCTTTGGGGAATACTACAAGGATGCATTTTGATCATTATTCTGATTGTAATATGTGTTCTAATTTTCAAATATCTGTCAGGTACTATAATAAAGCAATCAAAAGTAAAGTAATATTTTAATAATACAAAATATTGGTGCTAAGCTTGGGACTCAATACTTCTTTGAAATGAAAGTCAACAACTTTCTCTCCTTTAATCCTGAAAATTTGACTTTGCCCTCATTTAGCAAGAAATAACCAGATAAGTCATCTCCCCTATTCCCCTCAGGATTGAGAAGTATCAAAGTAAAGGGGGGGAATTATAACCAAGCAGAACCTTATGAGACCTTCCCAGAACAGAACCCTCTCCCATATCCTCTGCTTTAGCTCCTCTCTGAAGTACTTAGATAAATAGTATCTAATGCACATTTCTTGAGTTGATTTACAGATGCTAAAACCCCCCACCAAATGGAAGAAATTAACTACTTGATGACCGTGTGCACATGGCCCCCAGACTTGCTGGTGCCTAAGTATTGATAAAGTTAACTCCTGTGACACTGCCCTGTTACTTCACCATTAGCCAATCAAAGAATTGTGCACAAGCTGATCACATACCCTGAGACTCCTCCTCCTTCACCTTGCTTTTGAACATTCTTTGCTGAACCCCAATGGGGAGTTTGGGCTTTTTGAGCGTTAGCTGTCCTGGACTCCTGTCTGGTGTCTTACAGTAATAAATACTACACTTTCCTTCACCACAACCTGGTGTCAGAAGGTTGGCTTTACTGTGTTCAGGCAAGTAGACCCAAGTTTTGATTTGGTAACAAGGTAGACAAGCAGAAATTTGTCTTAGATCTAGTGAATCAGGATTCACTGTATTGCAGGAAAAGAAGATGAAGTGCCAAGGATCAGTCCACAAGATCAATGCATGCAATATTGGTTAGAGTTCAGATGAAACTCAAGTCAAGTTAGGGAACAAGATTTTTTTTTGTTTTTTTTGACTGAGAAGAATGGTACTTCTAAAACAAAATGTAAGGGGGTTCCTTGATGATGCAGTGGTTAAGAATCTGCCTGCCAATGCAGGGGACACAGGTACGATCCTGGTAGAGGAAGGTCCCACATGCCGTGGAGCAACTAAGCCCATGCACCACAACTGAGCCTGTGCTCTAGAGCCCAAGAGCCACAACTACTGAGCCTGCATGCTGCAAATACTGAAACCCGCATGCTCTGCAACAAGAGAAGCCACTGCAATGAGAAGCTCATGCACCACAATGAAGAGTAGCCCTCACTCGCCACAATGAGAGAAAGCCTGTGCACAGCAACAAAGACTCAATGCAGCCAAAAATAAATAAATACATTAATTAATTAATATTTTTTAAAAAATGTAAGACACTGGTTTTCAAAATTCCATTGATATTTTGTTCTTCCAAATCAAGAAGAATGTAGTGGAGCCCATCCAGTACCTGAATTTTATGAGTAACAAGATGATTCATATGCAGTTGGTCCATGGATCCCTTATTGAGAAACACTGGCTCAAGAGGTAAGCCAAGTTGGAATTAGTACAGAAATGAAAGCAAAATAATAAAATTAAATAATACCAGTGTTGTTAAATTTTGTACAACTGGTTAATGTCTGTATTGAATGAGAGCTCAAGTTGAGTGTAAACTAAAATTGCCACAGGTCTAAAATGGTGGCATGATATAAGTTTATGGAATAATTGTATTATACTTTTATAATTAATCTTATATAATGTAGGGTGAATCAAAGGATTCTTTTTCTTTTTTGTTTTCAAAATTGTTTTGCTTTTCTAAATATTTCTAACTCTATTAATATTAAGCCTCTACCTCCTTTAGAATACTTACGTTCAACCTTATTTTAAGGACTACATGCTGCCATGTTTGGGGAGTTGAAGACCTAAGAAAGTCAAAAGGAGAATTCTAGTTAAGAATTGTCCATAGTAACAGTAAGGACGTAGGGGGAAGACATAAAGTTCCAGGACACTGGCCAAAGACGTCACCTACAATTATAAATCCATATGAATGGGGAGAGGCAAAATGTGAAATTTTGGTAGGAATACAAAAACATTCAGGCTCAAACCAGGAGAATAACAAGGTCAGAAGTATGCAATTCTATATTCAGGTTAACTCCAGCTGGGTTGGAATCCATAAATGAGGGAAATACGTAGAGTTCAATACATGGCTCTTCAAGTTGTTGTAGCAACTATTTCAGATCTACCTGACACTAGAATATAAAAATTTACTAATACACATGTACAAGATGAAGTAAATTCTAACCTTGATATCTGAGCCATGCAGTTTGAGTTCTGCTGCTAACTGAAAAATTATGTGCCTTGTAGTTTGGAAAGCTAGATATCCACCTGCAAAATAATGAAGTTGAACCCTTATCTTACACCATATACAAAAACTCAAAATGGATTAAAGACCTAAATGTAAGAAAAAAAAAAACCCTACAAAACTCCCTCCAGAAAACTTAGAAGAAAAGTTTTATGACATTGGGTTTGGCAGTGACTTATTGGATATGACACCAAAAGTATAGGCAACTAAAGCAAACATAGGTTAATGGGACTGTAACAGGGAAGAGCCAAATCTGACTATGTGTTCGCTCTTTCTTTTACTTTAACATTTGCTTCCCATTGCTTTTGTTTACTAAAAGGTTACTGTCTATACATAACGGCCTGCCTCAGGGAACCCTGCCCCTCCGCCTGAATGTTAAACCAAAGTGCCTTTGTCCATGGAAGTATCCTGAGCCTTTCCACCTGTGAATGGCTGCAATAAAGAAGAAATTAACACATTCTCTCCCCAAGGCTGACCATTCCAGGGGATATTTGCAAAATTTATGGCCTTTTTACTTTACTTCCTCATCTCCTCTCCCTCTATGTTCTATAAAAAAGAAAAATGGCATCCAGACCATGATAAGATGGTTTTTTGGAGACATTAGTCTGCCATCTTCTTGGTCTGCCAGCTTTCTGAATAAAGTCATATTCCTTGCCTAAACATCTCATCTCCTGATTTGTTGGCCTGTTTTGCAGTGAGCAGAGCGAGCTTGAACTCAGTAACAGGACTACATCAAACTTATAATCTTTTGTACATCAAAAGACACAATCAACAGAGTGAAAAGGCAGCCTATAAAATGAAAAGTTACATCTATAAAGCACATTTCTGATAAAGGTTGATATCCAGAATGCATAAAGAACTAGCTGCAGAGCAAACTAATTAGAGAGCTTGTTGTAGAGCAAACAGGAAAAATGAGGGAAACAGATGTCTTTGAATAGACTCTTTCTTTTTCTCTCTCCCCTATCATTATCTACTTACCAAATCATCTCTCTCTCAATCTCACTCTCTCTCTCTCAGTATATATATAGATACATAAACATATGATATTATATGATATATGTATATATAATATATATTATATACATATGATACATATGATATATGTATATATAATATATATGTATATATACATGTGTATGTGTGTATATAAGTATGTGTGTGTGTATCCTTGTAACAACAGCCCAGTGGAAATTTAAAAAGATATCTACATTTCACAGAGGAACAATAATGCATAAAGATGTACAATACGCTTCTTAAGATCATACAGCAGGTAAGCAATGAAACTGGAATTTGAACTGAAATCAGCTGGATCTTCAAGACTCCCTGTCTTTCCAACGTAACAGTTTGATTCAAAGCAGCAGTGATTTTTATCCCAATGTTATGAAATGGATTAAAGATCTATGACTTTTAAAACCATTAAGCCTTTCATGAATCTCTGGAAGATAATTTTTGAAGTTTTTGAGCTTCTTGAAACAGAGTAGATAGTCACTGGTCATGAAGCTAGGTTACATGAATTTACAATCCAAGTGGTTCTGAGATACAGTTCAGAATATCTATAGGAGTACAACATGACACCTTAGAGTATTTTTCCTGAAACAATATATCTTTTAGCTCATATATACACATGAGATACAAAGCAGACAATTCAAAGAAAATGAAGAAATTAATATCTATAGCATTTTCTCTGTGCCAAGCACTGTATAGATTCCTTCATACCTACTTCATTAACTTTGGGTTATGCTTTTTGGTAAGCACTTGCAACGCTGATCTTTGGTGCAATTTACATCATCTTTAGATATTTATCATGCTTGACTTTCTGTTGTAATTGGTGAGAGGGCTGGTCAGTAGTATCTCTGAGATAGAAGGCTACTCAACCATCAGATAAGGGGCAACTGGAAGGATGCTTGAAGATATGAAAAGCTGCGTTGGATATGACTTTCAGCCACAGTATGCACCTGGGCATACTAGTGTGCTGAATTAATGAAGACTTCATCATTTTCCCCTGAGCCAGTCAGGCAACAAGATATACCTTAATAAATATTCTAGAATAAATATAAATATACTCTAACAAACATTCTAGAAATTCTTTCAGGCTAAAAATAAAAAGGAAGACAGAATAAGAGGAAAACCCATAGATTAGAATTGAGGTGGAAATCATTTTTCCAAATAAACACATGAAATATGTGGTAGCAAATGAGCAATCCCTCCTTCAAAGTGGTTACGCATTATGTGAGTGTAAAAGTTTATTCCAATAAAGCCAGCTATATTTTAGAAAACCACTTTTGGAATTCCCAATAGAACATTCTCTGGTAATATTTGGTCAGTCAAAGATGGATTGAAACTTGGAGAAACAATCACTTTGCCCTAATGGAAATTTTATTAACTTCGGAATTAAAAAATTCTGAGTGCAAATTTACACTGAGAAGCTTATTGAAATGACAACTAAAATCTGGGGATTATCTCCAGGATTACTCTTCTCACCTTGAAAATTGTTGGAAAACACATAGCTCAGTGATTTAACATACTTAGTAAGTTCTATATATTGTTGTTTTCATGAAAAAAAATAAGTCACATTATTGATAAAGTTGGGCAATACAATCCGGCAATCGAATGTAAGATGAGCCATTTTTTGTTTGTAATTTATAACCTCCTCTGGGACCATATCAAAGGAAAAATCTCCACTATTTTACATGGTGAGAATTAATACAGTGAGTATAACAACAAAGGAATAAGTACTAACCTCCGGTAGTATCTTTTTTGAAGGGCACAATTATTTTTGATGCTGGAGTGCTGGACTTGTCTAAAGAGCAGTCTCTCTGCCTTATGCTCATCTCAACCTCCCAGATGCTTACTTTGGGACATGAATCCTATGCAGACTCACCTCTAAGGGATCTGATCTGAGGATCTGATCTGAGGACCTTTGCAAACCGGCATGACTTGGCTGACAAGATGTTGCCTGAGCACAAAATTCAACCTGCAAGCTTGATTCCTCCCCCAGGCTAACAGGACTTCTCTGCTTTTATTTTCCTTCCCAGGGACTCAGAAACAGATCTGTCTGTTAGAGGAGACTGTATAAACCGGCCAAGGAGAACTGAGGCCACACTGCTACAAACACAGCACAGGATGGCTTTCTTTCTTTCTTTTTTTTTTTTTAAACTACTTTATTGAGGTGTGATTGACATGTAAAAAGCTGGACATATTTAATGTATACAACTCAATGACTTGAAGCTAGGTATACATCCATGAAATCATCACCATCATCATGTTGCCAAACCAAAACTTGTGTCTGCTTGCCTGCACACAGTAAAGCCAATCTACTAACACAAAGTTGTGGTGACGGAAAGTGCAGTGTTTATTATAAAGCACCATACAAGGAGTCCAGGACAGCTAATGCTCAAAAAACCCAAACTCCCCAATAGATTTCAGCAAAACATTTTTAAAGGCACGGTGAGGGAGGGGAGTTCCAGCGTATGTGATCAGCTTGTGCACAATTCTCTGATTGGCTGATGGTGATGTAACAGGGTGGCATCACAGGAGTTAAGATTATCAATCCTTAGGTGCCAGGAGGCCTGGGAGATAGGTGCTCATGGTCTTCAAGCAGTCAAATCCTTCCATTTGGTGGGGGTTTTAGCATCTGTAATGTACATCAGATACCATTATTTAGGTACTTCAGAGAGGAGATACAGCAGAGATATGGGGGAGGCGGTCTATCCTGGGAAGGCCCCAGAGGGTCCTGCTCAGTTGCAATCAAACCCATAGACATATACATCACCTTCAAAAGTTTCTTCCTGCCCGATTGATTGACTGATTGATTTTCCCAATGGTAAGAACATTCAACATAAGATCTACCCTCTTAGTAAACTTTAAGCATATTATACTGTATTGTTAGCCTATGCAAGATAAATAAGTGCTGGTGATCTATAGAGCATAGTGTTTATAACTATCAAATTTCCTGGCATTCTTGAAAGGCATCCCTTGTTCCTGCCCTGAGTGACTGAGGCTCCTCCCATGTGACATGAGTCTGGTTCATAGGCAGTGGGATAGTGTCCCTTTGCTATTTGGATGCAGCGGGTGGAAAGAGTTAGAAAGGTGGAGAAGTAAGGATAAGTGACCCACATCTCCTCTGGGAGAATGTATGATGTGACAATAAATTTGAACAAAACCACAGTGTGGGTCACCACAGCAAGCAAACAGGAAGGCATAGTCAATTTTCACCTTGATGATTATTGTCACCCTGGGTAGCAACTCTAAGATTGGCTTCAAAGGTTATAATGGCAGGGAGCTGAGTATGCAAGGGAAAAGGCTGACCAGATTTGCTACAAATAACAAAAAATATTTGCTTGTATAACAGTTGTTGACAAAAAAATAAATAAAATCACAACTTAAAAGTTGAGAGTTATGCTTTATCTGGTGGGAGTTTTTAGGACTTCAAGCCCGGAAGGCAGCATCTCAAGTAACCCTGAGAGAAATGCTTCAAGGAGGCAAGGGGAGAGCTAGAGTATACAGGAGTTTTGCAACAAAGGGCAGGTAATTGAAAACATCAAAAGATTACTGTTAATTAAGGAAAACCGGACCTATCAATTTAAGGAATTTAGCATTTTTCTATGTATGGGAAAATGCAAGAGTCTGGGCTCACTGAAATCATTCCTTTGATATTGACCTCAGCTATCTGGGGCCAGTATCCTCTGTTTTCATATCCTGAGTTTCCTCAGGGCTCACCCTAGGGAGTGGCTGCAGTCTGATGGCTGTTAGATGGCAGGTATCCTTTCCTTCCTGAGTTCCCTCAGGGCTTACCAGCTCACCATAGGCTGTGGCTGCAACTGCTGATGACTGTGTCATCCTTTAGTTTACTGATATGGTAGGAAATATTCCATTTCTCACAGTTCAGTATATAAAAGTTTCTATCCAGACCATAATCTCCCTGGGGCATTTATTAAAAATTTTTCACGCTTCAGAGATGAAGAAATCAAGACCTGGAGAGGGTTGGTGGCTTTTCCAAGATAAATGCACCTGGAAGGTGTTAGGGCTAAGACAGAAACCCAAAACTCTGGAGGTCAGAATCTTGGTTTATTCTCTTTTTCCATCTATATCTGCTGCCAGGGCTGCAGCCACACTGTCAATACTGCCAACCCCATAGCTGCTCCAAGAAACTCCCTAGTTATGATAATAATCCCTAGTAATCATAATAATTTTCATCATTTGCTTTGTGTTGCTTGTGCACCAGATTATATTCAACACTTTATATAAATTATCCCACTTAATCCTTAAACATTGTATAAAATAAGCATGATCATTATCTCCATTTTTTAAATGAAAACTGAATGAGGAAGTTATGCACTTGCTCAAGATCACAGAGCCAAGAGTAAACCTTGGTCTTTTTGATTTCAGGACCCAGGAATGTAAATCTTATTTTCCCAGAGCCAAAAGATCCCCTCAGCCTTCTTCCTGACCCACAAGTTCTAGGATTTCCAACACACCAAGAAGTGTTGCCACTCCCTCTTCAAAGCCTCCCTTTGGGCTTCCTATTGCCTGTAGTTTTAACTTCTGGAAACTAGGAAGAAAATTAAGGAGCAGGCATAGATATAGAGACCTGAGGTTTCCAGGTACTCCCCACAAAAATATGTTCCTTTCCTTTATTTTCTCCTTGTGTAGCAAAAATTTTTCTCCTTTTTTTTTTTTGCAGTACACGGACCTCTCACTGTTGTGGCCTCTCCCATTGCGGAGCACAGGCTCAGGACGCGCAGGCTCAGCTGCCATGGCTCACCGGCCCAGCCGCTCCGCGGCATGTGGGATCCCCCTGGACCGGGGCACAAACCCGTGTCCCCTGCATCGGCAGGCGGACTCTCAATCAGTGCGCCACCAGGGAAGCCCTTTTCTTCTCTTATTTCACCCTTTAGCTACATACCTGTCTGAGGGACCCATGGGCTTAATAAATAGCCCCACCCAAAACAACATGAAGAACACAACCAGGTAAAAGTGGAGTTGTAGGAAACAAAGTACCACTGGCTTTGAGGAATTCCTAGAAATGGTTTTATTCTTGGTATCTTTAGCACTTATTCCTCTCTATGAACATTTGGTACCCTGTGGCCAGCCCAATCAATTATTCTATTTCAATCTTTCACAAGTGGTTCCAGATTTTTTCAGAGCTCTTAATGTATCTAATTTCATGGTGTTACCATATACTTGTCTTCCACACTATCCACGCCTTTTACTAAAAAGGCAGAACTCGCTGTAAATCGTAGGATGAACTCTAGTCTCCTTGTGTGGTCTCAGTATTTAGAGACTGGATTTTTACTCAGATATAATAGTTTTGTGAAGAGCCAGCTGAGGGGTAAGCAGAAGAGCATAGTGGTCCAGAAGTCAGAGTTTCTGGGTCTAATCTTGTCCCTGTAAATATCTAATTTGGTTCATTCAGAAAATATCTACTGAGGAGTTGTCCCTTGCCAGTTGCTATGTTGATGACTATATGAACCCTCACTTTCCCTTTCTTTCTCTGCAACATTAAATCGTTAGCCTGCAAAATATCTCAGGTTCCTTTCAACTCTTACATTCCTAGTGCATAGTGGGAAGCTTGTAAACATGGTAAAACTTTGGTATGTAATCTCTGGTTTAGATGGGGTCTTTATTTATTTGGTGCTGTGAGAAACTGTGGCGGATAGGTTTGGTAAGAGTACTACAGAGATAAAGAAACAGATGGATTTCAGACTTCCCACCCCACCCCTTTCTTCTTATATCTCATTTTCTGTGCCCTCCATCACTGACACATTGGGTCTACCCTAGGGATAGAAGTAGAGTAATAATGATGCCAAAATATTGGCTCCCTGTGCACCAATGTCAAACAGAAATACAGAGACAGAGTTTTGGAGGAAAGAGAAAGAGTAGCTGTACTTCTTTGCCAGGCAAAGAGGGAATACAGCAGGCTAGCACCTCCAGAAACTGTGCCCCCTTGGAGAAGATAGTGAGAAGTTTTTATAATAATGGTTCAAAGAAGGCGTGATCAGCTCGTGGACATTTTTCTGATTGGTTGGTGGTCAGGTAAGTGGGAGTCAGCATCATCAACCTTCTGGTTCCAGTTTGTCTGGAGAATACGTGTTTGTGGGCAGCATACTATCATTAATCATTAACTTTTCCTACCTGGAGGGAGTTTCAGTATCTGCAAAACTTCTCAAAGATATTGTGTGTGTTCATTGATGGGGAACAAGGACCTTGCCCCAAGTTTGAACTATTGTTTCTCTTGATGCTGTTTCTTTCTTGTTTTATATCCCCTCCCTTCCCAAATTAAAAACTGCTTGAATCTGCCCGCTAGAACTCAGGGAACGTAATGGAGGCTGAATGAAGGCTATTTCCTGTAATCAAAGAAAAGGGGGACACAGGAAGCCTTTCTGCCCAGGAGCCCCACAGGGCACTGCTCAATATGACCCTCCCCCTTTTTTGATACTCCCTCAATCTTGAGGAGAACAGGTGTTGGACAAAGAAGGGAATAATTTTTTTGGATAGAGACATTAATCATAAACTCAGTTTTAGGGGGAATTGGTTTTAATCCTCATTTTGGTTTTATCTTTCCCCAAATCCTTCAGAGAATGGGGTGGTGACTTCTCTAACTACTTCCTCCTGAGGTAGGGTGTAGTCTTGCCTAAATTTTGGGGAATAGATACTGAATTAGAAATATTTGAGTTTCAAGTCCTGGATCCGTGTCTTACATTATTAAGGTCTCAATCCCTGTTCCACCATTTTGGTGCAATAGACCCAGTTAGAGGTAAGAGGAGTGATAGCTAGAACTTTAGTAGACTAAATAGATTTCATTTCCTTAGGAATTCAGGAGAGTAAGTCTGAAGCCAGTCTGGAATCAACACTTCAGAGAGACTTATTGTAGCCAGTTGTTTCCAAACCATTCCCTGTATGGGTAAACCCATCAAGGCAATCCTGAAGATCCAGAAATAGGAAGCTGACTACTTATCTAGCAGTTAGAATTACCAAAATAATCAGTATGTGAATCTATATATAGGTAAAATTTATAAGAAAAGATAAGACAACAGAACTTTC
This sequence comes from Delphinus delphis, assembly GCF_949987515.2. Taxonomy (NCBI): domain Eukaryota; kingdom Metazoa; phylum Chordata; class Mammalia; order Artiodactyla; family Delphinidae; genus Delphinus; species Delphinus delphis. The sequence continues at coordinate 36,427,294 of NC_082701.1, forward strand.
ATTCCTCTTGTAGGAACAAATAATTGAAGTTTCCCAAAGGGTGAGATGTCTGCTTCTCAGGAGTCCGCTTGCTGGCTGTAGGCAATATTCTTGCCCTGGTGTGATGTACCTACATTTTTACTCCATCCAGTTTTAGAGAGGTGTAAGTAGTAAGAAGAACGTCATAGGATCCCTTCCATTTTTCTTTAAATGGTTGCTCAGGTCATTGCTATTTTTCACTTTCAGCACCGCCCAGTATCCTGCTTTGAGGGGATGCAAGAGAGCTTCTAGGTGAGGGTGAGACCTGTGGAACACAATCTCATACATAGTAGTTAACAACTGACCAATCTGTTGAACATACTGTTTGATTTTCCTTTTTCCTTCTGTGTTAGAAATGTTTCTTTTTCCTTGCTCTTAGGAGCTAAGAATGGTCTCCTGTACATAATTTCATAAGGACTCAATCCTAGCCTGCTTTTAGAAGCCATCAGTATATGGAGGAGAGCAATTGGCAAGACCTTGTCCCATTTTGGGTGAGTTTTCTGGCATAGCTTGGTGAGAGTTTTCTTAATAATGTCCTTAAAAGAGTTTTTGTCCCTTCCGATGCTTTTTCTGTTCTGACTGGAAAGGCCTCTATTCAATCTTGATCTAGGCGTAACTGTCTTAAATCTTTAGCAAAATTTCATTGAAGAGGGTTGGGGAATATTTAAATCCTTGTGGCATAGCTCAGAGAATTCAAAATTGCAAAAATACAGAATGACTGCATCTGAAATCATTTCCACAATTGTCACCTAGTTTTACCATAGTTACTCCATTTTGACTTTCAAATGTATTCCCCTCCTCAGTGTTAAAGCAGATGTTATTGTTATTAATTTCAGTGCTTTTCTAGATATGAGGAGATGCAAGAATTTGGACTCATAAGATCTTCTGTAAATATGTAAAGGCCTGTTCTGCCAGTTTTCTCAGAGCATGGAGTGACTCATTTCTGTTCTCCACCCTGAATTCATTTCAGTAGGTGTTGAAGGTCAGTGGCCACAGTAGCCATTGACTTAATCCTTGCAGAGGCAGAAGGCAAGTGCCAATTTTCAGTTGGCAGGGCCCCTTCAGGGTCATAATTTTGACCCTGGTTTGGGGAGCATTTCATGACCATTTTGTCCCACAGTGCTAGGAATGTTCATTCTCAGGTCTGGTGAAGATTTCATTGATAGGTCACTCAATGTGCTATTATTGGACTTGTCCTTATTAACAGTGCAAAAAGTCTCTGGACCACCTGTCTTACTAGTCTCTTATGGTCCAGGAAAATATTCCCTCTTGTTGCTTCTTCCCATATCTAAAGTTACACTATTACAATCACTGATCTCACATGGAACTATATGTCATTTTACCAGAGGCTCAGTCACACATTTGATGATGTAAGAAACAACAATTTTCTGAAAAAAAGGCAATATAGGAAACAATATAGCTAGTTAGGTCAATATAGTTAGTAAGGTCATAAGTAAGAATATAATTCAAGAACTTCTATTAGGTGCTGCCCAGTATATCCCAGGTCATCTGACTTAGTCTGTTCTGTACCATCCTTATCTTTCAGGGAAATTATATACTGGCACTGTCCATAAGGCACCCAGCCCAGTTTCCTAGTGTTACTAGACTGATCATCCTTAGTATGATTTAAATGTTCTCAGCATAGAGGAGTCTTTAAACTTAAATTACCATAGCCTGGTGTTAACTACATAAATCTATCACACAATCATGGGAAGTTTTATTTCTTGGCTGAAATTTTGCTTGTTGCTCTGATTGAACTTGAGTAATAGAGGAAAATTCATATTTATGGTCAGGGTCAGAGCAGGTATTATTAATTGGCCAGGTGAAGGGATTCCAATCCCACTTAGTAATATCAATAGCGGCCTAAGAAGGACTATAACTTCTTTTTTCTAAAATAAATTTCCTAAGAGTCAACCAATTATAGCCTTGGAGTGGAGAAATCCACCAAGGTAACCTAGAAGTGCTAGATATGGGTAACTGGCCACAAATCCAACAATTGGATTGATTTTTAAAACTAGCATAGAATCATGCCTATAATAGAAAAGCATTTGATTCATATGCAAAGGTCTAAGAAGTCAAGAAAACATTATAAAAGATCATTTGAGTCAGGTCCAGGATCTTGGGCTAGCTGTCTATTTCTGATGTCATCTTCTTCTCATCCTGGTGTGAGTGCAGTTTCTTCTCAGTTTGAGCATTGTTTTAAGGTGATTTTAAGGTCAGCAGTCCTCTCTATAGGCCAGTCCAGTGCAGGCACCATTTGTGAGTAGAAATTAATCCAAGAGTCAATTCCCTTCAGTTTCATGGTGTATGAGCTAGTTAAGAGTACCTGATAAGAGTCCTTGTGTCTAGGTTGGAGATAGTCCTTTAAATTATTTTTCCAGTATGCATAATCCCTTGGTTGCAGGTCATGAGGCATCTGATCTTCATCTAAAGTTAGATTACTAAAATAAGCTTCAGAAACAGAGTGTCTTTAATAATTCAATTAAACTTTACATTAATATAACACAACAATGGGGAACTATCTGGGAGGTGAGTCTTAGTGAATACAGACCTCCATTAACAAAACTGGCATGTAATATTTACTGAAACATAATCTTTTTCTCTCTAAAATTACCCTCATTTTTACCAAATATAACAAAATTAAGACTAGTTTGTTTGCAAAATAATTCTGGTCTCAATAAACTTGGCTTGTTGATTTATGTAACTGTAATTGACCATATAGGCTTTTTTTTTTTTTTTTTTTTTTTACTTTGATGAAACTTTTATAAGGAGTTTCAGACTGAACTTTTAAAAGACCTCTCAAGGCTAGGAAAATCACACCAAGGGCTTGTCACAGATTTTGCCTAACAGAACTAGGTGAATTCCTCTCTTTTCAAGGTCCCCAAAATACCTTGAGATTTCTGTACCTGTTAGTGAGGTAGCCTTCTTAATTTATCTGACAAAGCTGCTGTGAACCTAAGAGTTTCCAATCTCTGAAGGGAACAGATAGAGAAAAAAGATAAATGTTTCAGATAGAAGCAGATAAATTCTGCTTTTAAAGGTATAATTTACCGAATTACTATAAACCATAATTAGTTTGAGGATAAGGATTTCCTTATACCTGGAAAACACAAATTCAAACAAGTAATTTTTCAGATAGAAACCATAAAAATTATAGCCATATTCACCAGTTCACTCAGGCCTATGTAACTAATCCTTTTTGTTAACAGTTTTATGAAGCCATCAAGTTTCCCATTAGATTTCTTCAATTTCTTACCCAGTTTAGCATTATGGTCTGAAAATCAGAAACCTGTATTTATCCAAAAGTCCTTTCTATAAATCTTCTTCAAGAGGCAGAATTTTTGCAAAAGATTCGAGTGAAACCATAAATGTCTATAATGACGAAAGACTTAAGAAGGCACGTTTAAAATCTGATTATAATGCAATTGACAAAGTAACTTGGTTACTGCTGTGACATACAACACTTTCAGAAAATAGAACTATGACTGATAATGTTTTACCAGGACATATCAGAATTTTAGAAACTCCATCTAATTTCTAGAATATCTATATTAGTAACATTTGCCATACAATATAAACTAAGAAGATTTATTATGTATTTGACAATTCTTCTCATGTAATTTAACATACCAAATGAACATAATTAGTATAATATCTGTCTTTGGGATGCTTCAGGGGCCCCTTGAAGCATCCCAAAGTTAGCTAGAGGTCAAAGAAACTTCATTACAGTTTGATTTGGAAGTTTTGTCAAAAAAAAAATCAAAAAGGATTTAGAACATTTAGTCAGATAGGATCATAGGTCACTGTGAAATAATAGTTATTTTTGTAGCCAAAGTGGCAATAAAAGTTTTCAAAGGCAAATACAGATCTCTTAAAAGGTAAAGAAACTTAAAATCTGTTATCAAAGGCAGCTCAACATTTTTTAAAAAACTTGTCCTTTGAACAGAGAGAAAAAACACTTTCAAGCTTTGCAGCAGTTTACATTTAAAATTTATTTACTCACTTCAATTTTTTCTAAACTTAGTCACCCCTGATCATACACAAAACTCTTTCCTTGGCATCCACTTTCCACAAACTTTCATCACTTTCTGTATCCATCACTTTATTTTTCCATCCAGAAACAGCCAGTTGTAAGTCAGACCTACTTTCTTTTCCCTTAATACAATGCAATTCCATTCCTCATCTCCTCTTTACTGAAAACTCACATCCTACTTTCCTTAAACAACCATGAACTGTCCTTTATATCAGCACTCTGTAGATTGGTAAACATAAAACCAAATAATAATTTCTTGAAAAATGTGCTTTCTTATAGAAAATATCTCGTTGTGACATGAAACACATTTATTAATCAATCTAAACCTTTTGTTTATCTGTGAAAGTAAACCAGTGTTCAGTAATTAATGTTTCAGTAGCTTATTTTATTTGGAAATGGTCTAGTTATTCAATAAATTTCCATCATTTAACTTAATTTAGCACAACTCTAAAATTTCAAGTTGTCAAATATCTGGAGAGATTATTCTTAAGTAGACATTCCTAAAATATAATTGTTCCTAAAAATTTCATCCAAAGCTCTTATCTTATTTGCATTTTCTTTCCTTAAAAGTTTCTTCACATTGAGTTACTTTCCTTGCTGAAAATTTGCAACAGACATAATAAGATCTTATTTAGCTTATATTAAGCCTAGGTACAATAAAAGTATTATACTTATGTTGATAACTCTAAAGACATGTCTATATTAATTAGATCAACAAACTTAAACATTGATACCAGGTATTAATTTAATACTGAATATTTCCCAGTTCACATGAACCTGAAATTCATTTAGCTTAATTTCTCTTGTATTTAGAATTGTTTGATTTGTAAGAGCTTACTTTTCTTTAAGCCAATTAAATGGGTCTCATTTACAAATTAACCTCAGAAATATTATCCAAAGACAGACACATACTGAGATATACATATATCCAGACAGACACAGTGAGAGACCTAGCTTTCTGCTTGAGGCTTAAAATGTCTCTCTGTCTCTGTCTCTCTCTCTCTTTTTTTTTTTTTTTTTGGCTTGAAGTTTTACTAATTTACTCAAGGCTGAAATCTCAGCCAAAGTGGGCTGTGTATCTCAAGGACATGATAAGAGTTAACTCCAAGTTTTTCTCCTAAGAATATTTTTGTCCTCTCAGGGTCAGAATTCTGAAAAAGTATTTCAGTAAGCTAGCTTTCTCTAATTGTACATGCAAAAATAACTCATTTTGTAGTTTTTAAAAAGTTTTATTTTAACCAATTTTCTCCAGAGTCTAAAGAAAACTGTGGTCATCCTGTGTCAAAAAAAAAAAAATCTTTCTTTTCTTCATTGAATCATAACTATAGATCGACCAGTCATTCAAAAATTTTCCCAAGGGGCTCCCAGGTGGGGGTGGAACCTCAGAGGAAATGTTTCCCATTTTGGTTTGAGCAGTTGGCAATAAAAGTTAGATGTTAACGTGCTCAAATGAAAACCTAAACCTTCACCTTGACAGCTGGAAGTCACACATAAAACATAAACCATAAGAGGAAACAGCAAAGAGATGCTCAAAAAGAAAAAGAAAAACATATGGTGGAAACCCACCCAAACTTGATTTCCGAGTCCCACTAGACCTGGACCTTTGCCCTAAGTGGTGCCTACATCAGAATTTCCCTTTGCTGAGAGAATTCCACACTGGGATTTCCCTTTTCAGGAAAATGTGCAAATTGAAACTGAAGTTTCTGAACGGTGTACAGTCAGAATCTCACAATTAATAATAATACCCCACTACCCCACAGCAGTATGGATAAAGGGTAACCTTGGGGCAGAGTTATCTTTTAGAATGATTTGTGATCCTCATTTTTGCTGTCATTAACTTAACTCAGGCTCTTATAACTTTATTCCTGTATTAATACAACGGAGGAGAAATTTATCTGAGTTTCCTGCCTCAGTTCCATTTACTGTCCCCAGTCCTTTTAAACCACCGTGTGCTTCTGCTTTTATCTTTCAATTCTAAACATGCAACTATAGAAGTTCTCAGCTCCCTGTTGCCTCCCACACCTGGACCATCCTCTCCCCTGGCTCCACACTACAGGCTAGACCACACTGTACACTTTCTGTGTATAACTTGAGTCATTTCCACCTTCCTCTCTTCCTTTATACCAAGTGCCATTCTATGTATTCCTCAAAAACCAATCCATGTCTTTGCTTCATCATGAGGATTATTCAGACTATCCAAAACTTACTCATCTTACTGTCTCTACATCCCAGTTGAAATAAACAAGTATTAATTTACCTATCAGTTGCAAAAACATGTTTCAGTAGCTGACAATATGTGTATGAATAAGCAAGACTTTAGCCTTCTTTCAGTATAATACAGTAAATCATCAAATACCCTTTAATTTGACCACAGTATTTATATTGTGCATCACAATGTTTTTTCATGAAACAATAGTGTTAATGGTTAACTCCCTGTGATGTTTTTATTGTATTCTATGTGTGTAAAAATGATGACTGCCAATTGACAAAATTGATTTCATATCTCACTAATAGGTCAAAAAAGAAGTTTGACAGCATTGATTTATAAGAGGAGAAAGAAATGTAAACCCTTGCTACTCAAAGTATGTTCTATGGAACAGTAGCCCCAACATCACTTAAAATCTTTATCTTTTTTAATATATTTATTGGAGTATAATTTCTTTACAATGTTATGTTAGTTTCTGCTCTATAACAAAGTGAATCAGCTATATGTATACATATATCCCCATATCCCCTCCCTCTTGTGTCTCCCTCCCACCCTCCCTATCACACCCCTCTAAGAGGTCAAAAAGCACAGAGCTGATCTCCTTGTGCTATGCGGCTGTTTCCCACTAGCTATCTATTTTACGTTTGGTAGTGTATATATGTCAATGCTACTCTCTCATTTCATCCCAGCTTACCCTTCCCCCTCCCCGTGTCCTCAAGTCCATTCTCTACATCTGCGTCTTTATTCCTGTCCTGCCCCTAGGTTCATCAGAACTACTTTTTTTTTTAATAGATTCTATATATATGTGTGTGTGTGTGTGTGTGTGTGTGTGTGTGTGTGTGTGTGTGTTAGCATACCACATTTGTTTCTCTTTCTGACTTACTTCATTCTGTATGACAGTCTCTAGGTCTATCCACCTCACTACAAATAACTCAATTCCATTTCTTTTTATGGCTGAGTAATATTCCATGTATATATATGTGCCATATCATCTTTATCCATTCATCTGTCAATGGGCACTTAGGTTTCTTCCATGTCCTGGCTATTGTAAATAGAGCTGCAATGAACATTGTGGTGCATGACTCTTTTTGAATTATGGTTTTCTCAGGGTATATGCCCAATAGTCAGATTGCTGGGTTGTATGGTAGTTCTATTTTTAGTTTTTTAAGGAACTCTCATACTGTTCTCCATAGTGGCTGTATCAATTTACATTCCCACCAACAGTGCATGAGGGTTCCCTTTTCTCCACACCCTCTCCAGCATTTATTGTTTCTAGATTTTTTGATGATGGCCATTCTGGCCAGTGTGAGGTGATACCTCATTGTAGTTTTGATTTGCATTTCTCTAATGATTAGTGATGTTGAGCATCCTTTCTTGCATTTGTTTGCAATCTGTATATGTTCTTTGGAGAAATGTCTATTTAGGTCTGCTAGAAATGCAGAATCTCAGGCTCTGCCTCAGACTTACTGAATTAGAGTCTACAATTTATATGCTCATTAAAGGGTGAAAAGTACTGATAAAAACAACCACATATAAAACATGAGAAGTATTAAATGGATGTATGTTTGGAGGATGGGAGAAGAAAAGGCACAGACACAAGGCTAACTTTTATTGAGCCAGGCAGTGGACTGGGTTCTTTCATATAACTTGTCAACTCCGTCTATTAAAAAAAAAAAAAATGTAAGTTGGATATTGCCATTCTCATTTTCTGAAGGGAGGATATTATGGCTGAGAAAGGTTAAGAGTTTTAGCCTAGGTCACACAATTAATAAAAGACAGAGACACAGACAGCAAACATATTTGCAAGGCATATATCCTATAAAAGACTTTTATCCAAAACTTACAAAGAATCTTAAAACTCAACTATAAGAAAAAAAAGTTTTAAAACTTAGTCAAAGGATCTCAATGGACACTTCAACAAAGAAGACATACAAATTACAAATAAGCATATAAAGATATGCTAAATGTCATATATCATTATGGAATTGTAAACTAAAACACCAGCTAGATACCACTGCACACCTATTAGAATGGTTAAATCCCAAAATAATGACAACACCAAATGCTGACAAGGATGTGGAATAATGGAAACTCTCATTCTTTGTTGGTGGGAATGAGAAATGGTATAGTCACATTGTTACCAGAGTTGCCAACAGACCCTTGCTCAAAACCCACCAACCTCTTCTTTAAATAGGACTTAACATATGTCTTTAAGTCACAGAATCTGAAAACAAAGAAAGGAAGCTATAGGAAGAGAAAAAGAAAAACTGCATAAAACCAGGTGAAATCAAGATGGTGATGAATTGTATGCTATGTTCTTGGATTGGAAGAATTAATATTGTTAAAATGGCCATACTATCCAAAGCAAACTACAGATTTAATGTGATCTCTATCAAATTACCCATGACATTTTTTACAGAACTAGAACAAAAAATCTTAAAATTTATATGGAAACATAAAAGACACAGAATTTCCAAAGCAATTCTGAGGAAAAAGAACAAAGCAGGAGGCATAACCCTCCCAGACTTCAGACAGTACTACAAAGCTACAGTAATCAAAACAGCATGGTATTGGCACAAAAACACACATGCAACGGAACATAAAATGGAACAGAATAGAGCTAGAAATAAACCCACACACTTATGGACAATTAATCTTCCACCAAAGAGGCAAGAATATACAATGGGGAAAAGACAGTCTCTTCAGCAATGGTACTGGGAAAGTTGGACAGCTGCATGTAAATCAATGAAGTTAGAAAACACCCACATACCGTATACAAAAATAAACTCAAAATGGCTTAAAGACTTAAATATAAGACAAGAAACCATAAAACTCCTAGAAGAAAGCATAGGCAAAACATTCTCTGACATAAATTGTAACAATGTTTTCTTAGGTCAGTCTCCCAAGGCAATAGAAATAAAAGCAAAAATAAACAAAGGGACCTAATCAAGCTTATAAGTTTTTCACAGCAAAGGAAACCATAAACAAAACAAAAGACAGCCTATGGACTAGGAGAAAATATTTGCAAATAATGCTACTAACAAGGGCTTAATTTCCAAAATATACAAACAGCTTATATAATTCAATGACAAAAAAACAAACAACCCAATCAAAAAATGGGCAGAAGACCTAAATAGACATTTCTCCAAAGAAGACATACAGATGGCCAATAGGCACATGACAAGATGCTCATCATCACTAATTATTAGAGAAATGCACATAAAAACTACAATGAGGTACCACCTCACACAAGTCAGAATGGACATCATTAAGAAGTCTAAAAATAATAAATGCTGGAGAGGGTGTGGAAAAAAGAGAACCCTTTTACACTGTTGGTGGGAATGTAAATTGGTTCAACCACTGTGGGAAACATTATGGATATTTCCAAATAAACTAAAAATAGATATGATCCAGCAATCCCACTCCTGGGAATTTGGGCAGATCCAAACAAAACTGTAATTTGAAAAGATACATGCACCTCTATGTTCATAGAAGCACTATTTACAATAGCCAAGACATGGAAACAACCTAAATGTTCATCAACAGATGAATGGATAACAAAGATATGGTGTGTGTGTGTGTGTGTGTGTGTATATATATATATATATATATATATATATATATATATATATATATATATATATATATAATGGAATATTACTCAGCCATTAAAAATAATGCCATTTGCAGCAACAAGGATGGACCCAGAGATGGTCATACTAAGTGATGTAAGTCATAAAGAGAAAAGCAAATACCATATCATATCACTTATATATGGAATCTAAAATATGACATAAAAGAACATATCTACAAAACAGAAAGAGACTCACAGACATAGAGAGCAAACTTTCGGTTGCCAAGCGTGAGGGGGGTGGGGGAGGGAAGTACTGGGAGTTTGAGATTAGCAGATGCAAACTCTTATATATAGGATGGATAAACAACAAAGTCCTACTATGTAGCATAGGGAACTATGTTCAATATCCTGTGACAAACCATAATGGAAAAGAATATATATATATATGTATATACAGTCACTTTGCTGTACAACAGAAAGTGTTAACACATGTCAACACAACACTGTGAATCAACTATACTTCAATAAAATTTTTGAAAAACATGATGCTGAATCTGACCTGCAACAGACCCCGAGTCTCATTTTGCACTGATTTTACAACATTAGCATACTAAATGACACATCAACTGGTGACCACAAGAAGTCACTGACACAGAAAGAAGAGAAGGGGGGCACCCCATTTCCAGGAAAACCCTGCCTCTTACCCAGAAAACTATGTATATGCCTCCCAATCATTAATCTCTCTGCTTCCCCCCATTGTCCTTACTCCTTAAAAGGAAATTCCTCTCTCCATTAAGGTGAGAAATTTATTTGTGAACCATGACCTCACTTTTCCATCCTCTGGCCATTGAATGAAGCTTGTCGTGCTTCAATCTCAGCTTCCATTTTGTTTTCAGCTATATGAACTGGAATGGAAAAATAACCTCCCCACCAAGGCAGAGGGCCTCAGCGGGTCTAAGGCCCAAGCAGAAATACATACATCTTAATTCAGTAACAACATTGGAAAGCACAGTTTCTTACAAAGCTAACCATAGTCTGATTATATAATCCAACAGTCACACTCCTAGGTATTTACCCAAATGAGTTGAAAATTTATGTCCACACAAAAAACTTATGTCCATATAGCAACTTTATTCATAATTGCCCAAACTTAGAAGCTACCCAGACATCCTTCAGTGCGTTAATGGATAAATGAACTGTGGCACACCCAAACAATAGAATTTGAAAAGATACAAATTCTCTTCTACAGAAGAGAGCAGTGTAGTTTCGAACAGCAGCACCACAAGGTCCCTGACGGCCTTGTCATTCTTGTCTGCTTCTGCCTTCTGCCGCAGGGTTTCCACAATGGGGTAGCCAGGATTGATCTCCAGATGCTTTTTGGCCATCATGTAGCCCATGGTCGAGTTGTCCCGAAGTGCCAGGGCTTTCATGATGCACTCCATGTTGGCAGTCCAGACTTTCAATGTTAAAAGGAAATGAGTTTATCAAGCCATTAAAAGATATGGAAGAAATTTAAAAGTATACCACTAAGTGAAAGCAGGCAGTCTGAAAAGATTATATTGTATTATTTCAACTATATGACATTCTGGAAAAGGAAAAACTATGGAGATAGTAAACAGATCAGTGGTTATCAAGGGTTCAGGGGCAGAGAGGACAGGATGAATAAATGTATCACAGAATATAACATGGTGGTAAAACTTCTATATGATTCTGTAATGATCAATACATGACATTATACATTTTTCCAAACCCAAAGAATTGTTCAACACAAAGAGTAAACTCTATTGCAAACTATGGACTGTAGTTTATAATTATGTATCAATATTGGTTTATAAGTTCTACCAAATGAACCACACTAATGCAAGATTGTGAAAATAGGAGAAATTTTGTAGGAGGGAGAAAACATGGGTTTTCTCTATGCTTTCCATGCAATTTTTCTGTAAACCTAAAAATTGCTCTAAAAAATAAGTCTTTTAAAAAATCAGAAGCAAAGCTAGAATTTGGACCCAAGTCTGCCTGATATGAAAGACTGTGCTCCAGAAAGATACCAAAAGGGCACTTGGAGGGCTTCCCTGGTGGCGCAGTGGTTGAGAGTCCGCCTGCCGATGCAGGGGACACGGGTTCGTGCCCCAGTCCAGGAAGATCCCACATGCCGCGGAACGGCTAGGCCCGTGAGCCATGGTCGCTGAGCCTGCGCGTCCAGAGCCTGTGCTCCGCAACGGGAGAGGCCACAACAGTGAGAGGCTCGCGTATCACAAAAAAAAAAAAAAAAAAAAGGCACTTGGAGCTGTAAGGAAATGGGAGTAAGGTTTTCTCCGGTGGGAAATGGTGAAGAATGTTGAGTGGTTCTATCTATTAGAGATTTTGCCTTATGGAAAACAAATTTCCTCTGCAATAACAGTGATGTAAACAGTGAGTCAACACCCATGAAATAAATTCCAAAGAGAAATAAAGAAACCCATTCCACATACATCCTTCTAGAATGAATATAGAAAAGGGAACACTTCCCAACCCATTTTATGAGAACGGCATTACTCTGATTCCAAAGTCAGGCAAAGTCATTTCAAGACCAAAAAAAAGTCCAAAAGAGAATTCTTGTGTTTCAAGTGAGCAGAAATTTTCCCATTTTTTCCTACAAATGTTTAGCCACAACTCAGAAAGACCCTCAAACTTGGATTCATTCATGAATTCACTACACAATAAATTCATTTACCAACAAAGAAGCCAGGAGAAGAAACAGCAACTGTGAACTAGGAATGCTGCCTGCCATATAGTAAACAAATGATGTCACAGCCATCAGCGATTGCAGCCACCCCTGACAGTAAGCCCTGAGGGAACTCAGGATGAAAACAAGGAATGCCTGCCATTTAGCAGTCATAAGATTGCAGCCACCCACAATGATGCAGCTTGAGGAAACTCAGGATGAGAAAACAAAGGATGTTGGCCCCAGATAGCTGAGGTGCATATCAAAGGAATGATTTCAGTGATCCCAGACTCTTGCATCTTCCCATACATAGAAAAGCACAAACTTATTTAACTTGAGATATCTGGTTTTCTTTAATTAACAATCATCTTTGACGTTCCAACTACCTGGCCTTTTTTGCAAAAACACCGGTATATCCTGGCTCCCCCCTTGCCTCCTTGGAGTAGTTTTCTCAGGGTTATTTGAAATGCTCTCTGCTGGGCTTGAAGTCCTAAGAATGTCCAATGAATAAAACATAACTCTTAAGTTTTAAGTTGTACATTATTTTTCAGTCAACACTTTTGAATACCATGAATAAAGGACCCAGAGCAGATGTATCTCCTTCACCTGAACTCTATGATGAACTGGATCCTTGGTACCAGCAGAGGCCTCTTGTGCCCATCTGCCTCATTGGAGAGTCCAGAAGAATTGAGTCTCTCCTGTTTCCCCCGATTTTTGGTTGATGATCCTGAGTTTTATTTGGTAATGTCTAACATGTACCTGGCTCCCCAGTTGAAAGATAGAGGGGAGTGACCCTCTAATTTAAAGGTATTAGGGGAGCCCAGTTGAAAAAGGAGAAAATGCCCCCTAATTGAAAAATATTAGGGGAGGCTGGTGGAAACACATTCAGGCTCAGTTTAGACACTGAGTGGTTTTATCCTCAGTTGAAAGACTTGGGAAGACTTTGATCAGTCAAATACTAAATAGGGTTGGACTGAGTAATTAGGGGGAAGACTGGCCTATCATTTTTCCTTGAATTGTCTACATTAATATGGTTTGTTGAAATAAAACTTAAATCTTATGAAAGCTTCTTATCTCTGAAGAAGGGACTCTCTCATCCCGGCTGGCAATGGCTTTCTCAGGGGACTGAGAAACTTGCAGGAGTGGTGAAGTCAAAGACCTCATGCCTTTGTGTAGCTGTCCCTGTAGGGAAACCCACTCGTTTTAATTAACAACCTGCTCAACCAGGGACATGAATAAGAACTGGCCGGCCATTCCGTGATCTGATCACCTGTGCTTGTCTTATGCTGCCACCGGGAAAACCCGAGACGCGTAAAAGGGAGCTAAAACAATTCTGGAAGAATGAAAAAGAAAAAAAGAGGAGTTAAGCTCTTAAGCAGCACATTGACCCACCACGCGATCATCACTAGCAAGTTTATCAATCAACAAACCGACCTCAGAATGAGAAATAAAGCTATCAAAACAAACAACAAAAAAGGAACGACAGATTGTCAGCCTCCAACTAATACCCCAGCCAGGTTTATGTATATACATACTTACACTTACAAATACTTACTTAATTGGGAATTAAAGGAAATCTCATCCTAAAAGAAGGGGCTCTTTTATTGTGAAAAGCAGTTAAGTTTTAAAAGCCAGCTTGATAAAAATATATTTTCAGAATTCTGACTTTAAACAAAGGCCTTCTAGGGGGAACTTGCATTTCTCTTATTGTGTCTTTGAGATGTAAATATTATACTGATCTTCTTAGGATATTGTGTGTGTGTGTGTGTGTGTGTGTGTGTGTGTGTGTGTGTGTGTGTGTGTGAAAAAAAAAACAACTTGATCTCTGTCACGCTATTTTGGGGAGTGAACTTTCTGGATCTTTTATTTAGGTGGCATCCTTCCCGATGCGATAGCTACTTGCGAAAATACACTCTTATGTGAAAGCAACTTGCATCTTATTGGTTAATAGCCCAATGATGGATCTTTTAAATTGGAGACTCTTCTAAATTGGTAATTTTTTAGAGAGGTCTAATTATAAACAACTGTTTTACTGGTACCTATATAAACAAAAATCATACTAAAGGTGGAAAAAAAAAAGAAGTATATCTAATGGTTAACCTAAGAACTCCATTAGTTTAAATCAAACAAACAAACAAACAAAAAAACAGTTGGAGAAGCTTTATTTGTGGTATTTGCTTCCCTCAATGGATCTTACATGTTGACTGGAAAAAAAGAAGCACAGTGTGAGAGCTAAGTTTTATTTGGGGCAAAATGAAGACTATAGCCCAGGAGAGAGCATTTCAGACAGCTCTGAGAAACTGCTCCAAAGAGGTAGGGGGGAAGGTCAATATATGTGTGATTTTGGTGAAGGGGGAGTGCATGCAATCAAGCATGTATTTTTTACAGAAAGTTTCTGCTAGTCTCGTGAAGGTTACTGCTAGTTACAAGGAGCAGACATCACCATGAAGGATTTTAGTGCTTTTCTAGATATGAGGAGATGCAAGAATTGGACTTATAAAATCATCCCCTGAAAATATCTATCTGAAGACCTGGTCTGCCAGTTTTTCACAGAGCAAAGAGGGCCTCATTCCTGATCTCCCTGATGGTCAGCAGCTACAGTGGCTCATAATTTGATCCTTGTAGAAGTAGATAGCAAGTGCCAATTTGTAGGTGACATACAGATGCTTAAAAAAAATATAAAATAAAAGTAACTAATGTTAACAGGAAAAAAACCTGTAAGAAAAGCCTAGATACTTTTTCCAACAAGGTAGAAATTTTTAAAAAGACATCCCAAATGGATAAAGAAATCTTTAGATTATTATGTAAAGTGGGATAAATAAAATGGACATATATATGATTAAAACACAAGGTTTTGATATTACATTACCTAAGGTTAAATGGGCCAAAAGGGAACCCTTACTGGTCCCCAAGATTAAAAGCCAAAAAAGCCTGCTTTATTTAACCCAATTTAATATATATGTATTTATATATATATGTGTGTGTGTGTGTGTGTGTGTGTGTGTGTGTGTGTGTGTGTGTGTGTATGTGTGTGTGTATATATATATATATATTTAAGGGGCTGGAAAAAGAAGTTACACTGAGATACCTGACCAACAATTACTTGGGGCAAAAATTAGGCCAATTAATCAAGATTGACAAAAAGGCCTGTGCTCCTTAGCTCACCTCCTCTCTATGGGGATCCCAGAACATTTTATATAAAAATAAAATGGACAGGGAATAAAAAGAAAGAAAAACTTCTAGGATTCCTCTGGTAAGATCAAAACTTGTTGATTGGATCCTAGTGAAAAATAAAGTTAAAGGTATAAAAGTTGACAGAATTGAGATGAAAGAGTATAAAAAAGTATAAAATTGGTCTATTTAAGTGGGCTTTATTTAAGATGGTTACATCTCTTTTGCTTAATTATATTGTGAGATAGACATGTTTCATCGGGGAATGCTTCCCCTGCATGATATTATAAGACAAGGCATATAGATCTGCCCCTCAGGAAATAGTAAACATACTAAAGGAAACAAATAGGGTACCTGAGCCATACAATAAAGTGAAATAGAAACTCATATTAAGGGACTAATAAAAATAACAATAGTGATTTTGCTCTGGGTTTAACTCAGAAAGAGGCTCTTTGTTGAACGCCTTATACAAGTTGTGAAGGAATGATAAATTAAACTCTAAAACTCTAGAACACAAAACACTTAAATTTCAGTTTCGTTAGAAACATTCTCACTAATATCAAAAAGCAACTGTCTTTATCATACAAATCTCTACAAATCAGACATCTAAATATAGGCCACAGGGACCTGAGACTGAGTCTAATTAGCTCAATTCGGAAGGACTTGAAACCACAGGAAAAAAAAAAAAATGACAAAGGTGGCAGTTTTAAAATTCAAACCACTGGAAAGCCTCCCTCCACTGAAAATCTAATTCATAGCCTCCCTAGAATTTTTCTCAAGAACAAATACAAATCTTAGAAGTCTTTTCCACAAAATTTAAAGCCTTAGTCATCTGAGCAAGCAACTTTAATGTATTCCAACACTTCTTTGTAAACTAGTAAGTTTATATTGTAATGCCTGATTTATAACTGTTTTTTTTCAAGTAAAGCCATGAGATCTCTAGTTCTGCCAGTTTATATATCTGTGAACACATTATACATATGAGATATATCTACCTCTAGAAATCATTATCAAAATTGAATTTATAGAGTGCTCCATTTAATTGACTTAAAAGTAAGTGCTTCCAGGGCTTCCCTGGTGGTGCAGTGGTTGAGAGTCCACCTGCCGATGCAGGGAACACGGGTTCGTGCCCCAGTCGGGGAAGATCTCACATGCCATGGAGCAGCTGGGTCCGTGAGCCATGGCTGCTGAGCCTGCACGTCTGGAGCCTGTGCTCCGCAACGGAAGAGGCCACAACAGTGAGAGGCCCGTGTACCACCAAAAAAATAAATAAATAAAAATAGTAAGTGCTTACAAATTAACTATAAAAGAAGCTAGACAAAATGACTTTCAGGTTCAAATGAACTGGGAAATATCCAATATTAAGTTGATACCTGGTATTAAAGTTAGTTTGTTTGTTGATCTAATTAACATAGACATGTCTTTAGAGTCATCAGCATTAAGTATAATACTATTATTGTACTAGATTTAATAGAAGTCAAACAAGACCTTATTATATCTGTTGCAAATTTGTCAGCAAGGAAAACAGCTTGATATGATGAAACTTTAAATGTAAATGAGATAAGAGCTTTTGAGTAAATTCTTTAAAGAGTAAGCTCTTTAAAAATAATTATGTTTTACGTAGTAAGGTAGATAGCTAGTGGGAAGCAGCCGCATGGCACAGGGATATTGGCTCGGTGCTTTGTGACAGCCTGGAGGGGTGGGATAGGGAGGGTGGGAGGGAGGGAGACGCAAGAGGGAAGACATATGGGAACATATGTTTATGTATGACTGATTCATTTTGTTATAAAGCAGAAACTAACACACCACTGTAAAGCAATTATACCCCAATAAAGATGTTAAAAAAAAATAATTATGTTTTAGAAATATCTACTTAAAATGATCTCTCCAAATATTTTATAACTTAAAATTCTAGACTTGTGCTAATTTAAGTTAAATGATGGAAGTCTGTTGAATAGCTAGGTCATTTCCAAAGAAATAAGATACTGAGACATCAATTACTAAACAGAGAAACTAAAGGTATTTAGGACTATTAATGAATATGTTTGGTACCAAACTGAGATATTCTCTATCAGAAAGCAAATGGTTTTAGAAATTATCACTGGTATTCATGTTCACCAATCTACAGAATGCTAGCGTAAAAGACAGTTCATAATTGCTTACTTCTTAATTTTCACTAGAAATTAAGGTTTCTTAACAGTTGAGGATTCTATTTTAAATATGTCATAAAAGCCAATAGAATTAATAAAACATTTCAATAGGAAAGTAAAATGCATGTTTTCAGTAAAGGAGCTATAAGGAATGGAATTACATTTTATTAAGGGAAAAGATAGTAATTTTGTCTTAGAGATGGTTGGTTTTGGATGGAAAAATAAGGGACAAACTAACATGGATACAAAAAGTGATGAAAGGCTGTGGAAAGGAACCCCAAGAAAAAAGTTTAATGCATGAATTAGCTAAATTTAGATTGAATTTAATTAAGTAAATGGATTTTGTTTTTAAGTAAGCTAGTAGAAGACTGGATTTTTATTTCTCTCTCTGTTAAGAGAACAACATTTCTTAGAGTGCTCCTTTTTGATAACAGATTTTGTGAGTTTCTGTGCCCTTAAGTGATTTTTTTAAATCTTTTTGTGACTTTGATTAAATGAGTAAGTATTGTTTCACAGTGACCTATGATCCTATTGTGTTTTAAAACCTTTTTGATACATTTAATAAACTTTCCAAAATATCAAATTCTAACTAAAGTTCTTTTAGCCTCCAGCTAACTCTGGGATGTTTCCAAGGAACCCTGAGACATCTCAGAAAAGAATGTTAAACTAATTATGCTTCTTTGGTATGTTAAATTACTTGAGAAACATTGAGGTTGCAGATGAACCTTAGATTATAGTGTATGGATAAATGTCATTGATATAGATATTCCAAAATTTATATATAATTCCTAACATCTGATATGCCCTGATAAAATGTTATAATTCTAGTTATTATCTTAATGTATTACATGTCACAGAAATGTCCAAGTTTCTTACCAATTGCATTGTACTCAAACCTTTAACCATGCCATTTTAAGTTTTGCCCTTTATAGACAGTCATTATTTTACTCTGATGCTTTTACAAAATAATGATCCTCAAGAAGGCTCATAAAAGAAATTTTTTGACAAATATAAGTTTCTGAGAGCCTCTAGATAATCCACTGAACAAGGTAACAAATGACAAAACTCTAATTGAAAACCTGATGACTTCATCCAGGTCAACAGGAATTAATTACAAGGGATTGAATGAGCTGATAAATATGATTTATAACTTTATGACTTCTGGGGAGAAATATACCAGCATTAATCTTTGTTTTCCAGAAAAATACTTCTATGCTGTGACCTATAAGAATTTGATAAAGTATAACTTTGTAAACAAAGATGAAACATTTATCTTTTCCTCTCTATCTGATCTGTCCAGAATTTGGCTTCTCCAGCTAGCTCTCCTGTGGACTTGATGGTTAACTGCAACCAGATTACAACTAGTTATACTAATCATTGTTTTAATTTATTCTTTGTTTCCAAATTGCTTATGCTTTGTGTCTCTCTGCTGCACTATGACTTTGTCAAGGTTACTAGCTTATATCCTGTCTATTTTATAAGATCATTGTCTCTTACAGTACCCAATGTGCAACCAGACCTCCAAAAAAATTGATGATGGCTAAACATCTTGAGGAAATAGATCACACTTATGACTCTTATAGAATAATTGTAATAGTGTGATTCTAGGCATGGAAAGAAGCAACAGGGAAAAACATGTCCTGGATCACAATAGACTAGTAAGAGAGAGGATCCAGAGAATTTTAAATTATCAACAGGGCCTAATCCAGAAATCAGCACCTGGAGTTGGCATATCAACAAGAATCTTTGCCTAATCTGGGAAGAGCCTCCCAGTGCCATGGGACAAAATTGGTCATGAAATGCCTCCCAAACATTGGTTGAATTTATGACCAAGAGGGGCACTGTGGACTAAATGCTGCCTGCCATATCAGTAAACAAAAGGTGTCACAGCCATCAGTGATTGCAGCCACCCCCAATGGTGAGCTCCAAGAGAACTCAGGCTGGAAATAAGATATGCCTGCCATCTAGCTGTCATCAGATTGCAGCCACCCACAATGGTGCAGCTTGAGGAAACTCAGGATTAGAATACACAAGATGCTGGCCCCAGGTAGCTGAGGTGCATATCAAAGGAATGATTTTAGTGACCCCAGACTCTTGCATCTTCCCATACATAGAATAGCACTAAATTATTTAACTTGAGATATCTGGTTTTCTTTAATTAACAATAATCTTTTGACATTCTGACTATCTGCCCTTTGTTGTAAAAACTGCCGCCATCATTATTCCCCTTAGTCCCAAGCCCTACAGCTACAGAACCTGAAATTCTTCACTCAGGGAATTAGATTAGAGTCAACTTTTTTCCGTGTCTGCTGATGCTGTGGACCACTCTCACATGGCCCCTATTTCTGAGGCCCACTGAAACCCAGTCTAGGTCATCCGTGAATGTTCACAAGTTATCTCTTGAAACCTGGAATTTTCTACTTCTCCTATTTATTTTGATTCTAGAGCTCATAATAACAATTCAGCTCTGGGTGAATATGCTGAGTTTGGTTTTCTCCTAGAATCTCTCCTAGCCATGTGAGGTAGGAGATAAATTTGGCTAAGGCTTTCAGAGACCCTCCTAGCTTCCAGCACCCACCTGCCCAATCTAGAGGAACAATAACCAGTACAACAGAGCCCAAGTGTAAGGTTGGTCACCTACAGGGAATATTATGTGAGCATGCCCCCTGAAGCCCTGAGTCTGCAGCATCCCCGCACACAGCAGTAGATAATAAATCCAAAGATTTAGTCCAATATTTCCCCTTACCATAATGATATAATAGTGCCCTGTAAGTGACAACTAAACTAACTGTGTCCCAGAGGCTGTGATGTGAACTCAGAGCCTGATGAGCCTTTCTCTTTTTTTTCCAGTGAAAATGAGATGGTGATCTGATGCCTGAGGCCTACATACCTGGTTAAGTAGGACAAGTGCTATCTTTTTTTTTCCGGTACACGGGCCTCTCACTGCTGTGGCCTCTCCCGTCGTGGAGCACAGGCTCCGGACGCGCAGGCTCAGCGGCCATGGCTCACGGGCCCAGACGCTCCGCGGCATGTGGGATCTTCCCGGACTGGGGCACAAACCCGTGTCCCCTGCATCGGCAAACGGACTCTCAACCACTGCGACACCAGGGAAGCCCGACAAGTGTTATTTTAATGAGCCAATTGTTCGTGTCTTTCAGAGTTCATTATGTTTATTTTTCCTCCACAAAGACCTTCTCTGTTCTTTTTTCTTCTAATAGTGATAAAATTTACATACCATAAAAATTCATCCATTTCAAATTAATAAGCTAGTGTTTTTCAGTATAGTTACAGAGTTCTACAGTAATCACCACAATCTCATTTCAGAACACTTTCACCACACCAAAAGGAAAACTTGTGCTCATTTGCAGTCCTTCCCTCTTCCCATCCTCATCCATATCTTAGACAACCATTAATCTACCTTCTATCTTTATAGATTTGCTTATTCTAAACATTTCATATACATAGAATTGCAAAGTCTGATCTTTTTTGTCTGACTTCTTTCACTTAGCATGTTTTTAGGATTCATACATGTTTTAGCATACATCAGTATTTTGTTCCTTTTCATGGCCAAATAGTGTTCTGGTGTATGGATATACAATATTTTATTTATCCTTTTATCCCCTCATGCTCTTTTGGCACAAAACTATTTATGAACTGAGACTTCAATTCAGTCAATACCTATAGCCCTTTGATCCGTTCCAAAATTTGACTTTCAGGACATTGAAAATATTAGTGTTGTCCTTATATGGAAAGGTAATAAGGGTATTCCAGACTCATTTTTGCCAGAGAGCTGTGATTCCTTTTAACCTCTGCAATATTCCTGTTAGTTTATAGTACTTGATAGCACCTTCCATGGCCTATGAGGGTAAGTAGTTGTGAGTTACTTTGAAAAAAAAATCTGACACTGTTTCTATACCTGGTATTTCATGTGTCCTTAATCCAGTCTTTTCTTGATTGTCTTCTGAGAATCACTCCCAGGCCAATACTTAACAAATGGATATCTGAGATCTCTGATGTGCTGTTTCTGGGCCATATCCTGTATTTCTAAGTAGCGCCCTATCTGGCCAAGATGGTATCACTTCTAAAAATGACCTAAAAAATATCAATCTAAAAAAGTCAATCTAGAATTTCCCACATTTTCTAACATATACCAGAATCTTATTCATTTTTATATTCTATTCTCCTAACAGTCTGAAAACCTGACATAACTGGTCCTCAAGAAAACAGTTTTATATCATCCATGGAAGCTCCTATAGTATTAAAATGGTTAAGGATGTAATTCTATCTCAGCCTTATACTAGTATATTCTGATAAAGCCCTACCTTGCATATTTAAGACAGGCCTCTCATTCAGCTTTATTAGATTTTGTCTCAAAGCAAGACCCCAATATTCTTGAGAAAGAACATCCACCCTTGTTCTTATCACTGTAGTTCCCTAACAAGATCGACTATTTGGCCAGTAATCCTGAAATTATCTGTGCATGGTGGAAAAAATACATGATTCCACCAGTAATATATATCCTAAAGTTTTTTCAGCTTACTTAAGCTAACAAATGACTATAATTTGTAAGAAAATATTTATCAAAATGTTAAGAACTACGTAATCGTTCTTTCCTACTATTGATACAGCTTCAGTTTGGATCTGAAGCCAAATTATTAAACAACTGTATCTGTTTTATGGCACACTGAGATTTTTTAGTGACAAATGAGTAAAGTGGACTCTAAGAAAAAAATATTTGAGTGGTTTATGCTTCAGTTCACTATTTTCTAAGGACTGTGTTAAAACAGGAAACTGTCTTTCCAAAACAAAGTCATTGGCAGCACCAGTATTCATCATGGAACCAGCTAAGGCTCAGCTCTACCTGTGTAGTATGATATAGTTGATACATATAAAAGCAAGCTTAATTGCCTTAACTTAAAAGTGAGGAGGAAAATGTCTCGCTCTGGCATTTATGCTAGAACTGATGAGAAGAAAGTTTGATGGATAGAGTTTTAGGGTGACAAGAGACAAAGGTTTCAGACACTGGGTTTTACTCTCATGTCAAAAATGACTGAGATAGATGACATTGCTTAGATCCTCATTGTATCTCAATGAACAGCTTGGGCACTGTAATGGAAAACTGCAAGGCCACCAAAGTGCAGACTTTTCTTATGAGGGCAATGATTTTAATGATTTTTAGCTATGACTAAAATCTAACAACAATCAAAAGAAAGTCCCAGGGGTGAATTCTCTTCCTTCAATGTTGCTGAACAATAGTGGTAACACTTTGGATGCTTGAGAGATGATAAATGACCAAAGTTCTTTCAGCATTGTATAACTTTTCAAAGCCATTTCTGACATCAGAAAAATCAAAACATGGAAAGGAAGCCTAAAAATAGCAAATGTTCTAAAAGACACTCTAAAAAAATACTAGGAGACTGAGCAGCTGCAATCATAATATAATACATAAAGAACAGTGGCCCTGCTCTTATCATCCAATTTCTCAAGGCTCCACAAAAATCCTAACCCAACCCCTCTACCACTGATATACACACCCCTCGCCCTGCTTCCTATCACCTCTGGCTCCAAAAATAAAAAAATAGTGTTATAAAGGAGAAGGTCAGCCTTCATTCATAAATGGCTTTGGTCATCTTATTTGAGACTCAGTTTCCTAATCTTCTTTAATTAAATAATGAATAATGATAAGTTTTATAATAAAAACCATTACACACTAACAGGTTTTGAAGGTGAAAATTGATGGCATTACCTTATTTGTTTCTTTTTTCTTAAGTATGATTTTAGATATTGTTATGAATACTATTTTACAAATGAGGAAATGGAGTTTCTGAATGGTTAAGTAACTTGCCTAGGGTTATTCTGTTAGTAAAGGACAGAACTGTAATTTGAGCCCAAGTGTCTTGACTCCCTGATTGTTCTGCTAACTGACATCTCGTAGTTTCACATGAATTTTGCTGACAGCATATTTGATACACTAGCCTCATAGTAGGTGTTCAATAAATGTTTATGTTTCCCTTTTTGCCTCTTTGGTGAATCAAATCTTCCCCTTCTCACCTAGATCCTTGTTAGGGTCCTGTATGTTCTGAAGATCCTACTGAAAAGAAACTTAAACAATTGTTTGCAAAACAAACTATGTTTCACAACTATTGGGAGCAAATTGCTAAAGGATTAGCATTGTTTTTTCTTAAAGAAGTCTTTACACCAAAGAATGACACCCTGCCTCTTTAACCCATTGATTTCAGCCACACGCAGCAGTGAGTGGTAGCTTGCAGTGAAGCAGCAGCTGGAAGGGAGACCTTAGTTCCCTGACTGGGAATCAAACCCTGGTTGCCTGAATGGGAACTGAGAATCTTATGCGTTAGACCATAGGGCCAACTGCTAAAATCTAAGTCCCCAGTACTTGTCTGCCTTGAAAGGAGGAATCTCACAAGGAGACAGAAGGTATAGAAGGAAGTAAAGTGTTTATTAGAAAAGCAGAGTACATGCAGAAAGATACACAGGTGAACTCAGTGAGTTACTCGCAAGAGTCACACCTTTGGGAAGTTTAAATCCTTTACAAGGGGGCAGTCTTCTAGGTCTTTGTCTTCTACTTGGCCAATCGTATTGTTCTGACCCCACGGTTAATTTGTCTCAGGACCTTCCTCTGGGTGTGCACGCACCCCCCAGTAAAGATAGTCTTCATCACAAAGGCATCTGGGAGGAAGATAGCAAAACTTACTATGGTCTGGCTTCCCCTGCCTTTTTGATTCTGTGAAGCCATTTGCACATGTGTAGTGTCTCTCTCGCCCTAAGGATGGGAAATGTATGAACTCTTGACCTTTTAAAAGGGCTTAGCCCCTCTCTGTCCCTGCCATAAAAGGGACAAATATCTGGTTATCTACCCCATTCCTATTGTTGTTTCTTATATCAAAGTGAAGGTCTCAAACTGTAGACAGGAGTCAAGTCATAAATATGTTGTCTGGTGCCCATTTATCTCTTGCCTCAGGAAATGTAAACAGGGGGCTGGTAGTAAATGTCCGGCCTGCAGCACATCTTTTTCTCACCCCAGGAAGTGTGAAAAGGAGGCCAGTTGTAAATTTCTAGCCTGGAGCACATCCACCTCCTGCCTCACCATGACACACAGTGTTAAGTAAGATGTTGGAAATTTTTTTCCAGAGAACTGTCATTGTTAGTGATAGAATATCTGAACCCTAGAATCAAGAGTTAGGAGAAAGTGGGGTAAAGTCTCTGGAGCTTGGAAGACTTTCATGACCACTGGCACTTACAGTCTATAGTTTCTCCAACCTTCAATAATATACTTGTTCTTAAATTAGTAAAAAAAATAAAATCAGACTTTTAAAAAATTTAATCTATTCTCTCCATTGTCTTATATTTTAATTTCAGACATGAGAGTCCAAGGCAAGAGTGGTCCCAAGATATAATCAACACTATATTTGAGGATTCAGGAAATGCCACATTTAAAGGAAAATGATATGTATGACCTGATGAAATATTGATTTGCTCAGTGTGTGCCTCCATCAGGACAAGACTGGACTTGAAGGAGTGGAGTGCAATAAAAAAACTGATAGCTACAACTGGATGGGTCTCCTGCAAACATGCCTCCACACACTGATCTCTCAGGTGCAAAGCCTGAATGGCTTACTTGGTAATATAAGCAGATTTTGGCAGGAAAGAGCTCTCTTTCAGGAGACACCATTTTGTTTTAACCTTAAACCAGGCATCTCCATGCTCTACTCATTTCTGGCCCAAGCACACCTTTCAAATCTTTTAATCACACGATGCTTTGCCTAACTTGTCAGTTCTTTCCATAACTTGTCAGTTCTTTCCATAGATCAAAGAAGTAGAAATGAAAAATAAGTACAGTAAGTCCCCTACATATGAATGAGTTCCATTCCGAGAATGAGTTCGTAAGTCCAATTTGTTAGTAAGTCCAACAAAATTAGCCTAGGTACCCAACTAACACAATTGGCTATATAGTACTGTACTGTAATAGACTTATAATACTTTTCACACAAATAATACATAAAAAACAAATAAACACAAAAAATAAAGAAAACATTTTTAATCCTACAGTACACTACCTTGAAAAGTAGAGTAGTACAGTACAACAGCTTGCATACAGGGGTGGCATCGAGTGAACAGGCAAGAAGAGTTACTGACTGGAAAAGGAGGTGGGAGATGGTGGAGCTGAAGGAACGTCAGCAATAGGAGACAGAAGCCAAGCTGAAATTTCACTCAAGCCTGACATTGATGGAACGCACCTTCGAATATTTGAAAGTTCACAACTTGAAGTTTTGTATGTAGGGGGCTTACTGTAATTAGCAGACGACCAGATCGCTTTCCTAGCTTCCCCTTCAGTAATCTCACGAACAAACTGTGTGACCAAACTGTGCGAACAAGATAACATCTTGTAGATGTTATCAGGAGGAAGATCATAAAATGTCAATGAGCTTACATGCGGTGGGGTAAGGCAACTCTGAACACCTACCTCAATGATTAACTGAGATTACTTCCCTCCTTCCCTTTAAAAGTTTCATGGCTGAGTAGAAAGAACACCTGGCTCATACCAATCAAGCCCACATGGGAAAGCCACATTGATAACTTACAGGGGGTAATCTTGACTGTCAAGATTCCAGCAGTCCACAGCAGCCTATCAGTGCATTCCCTTCACAGTGAGGAAATCTGCTTGAGAGACCATTTGCACCACTGGCATTTGCTAGAGAACTCAATCATAAATTGATGAGAAGACAGTATCTGCTGAAAAATTATTTAAAACAGATGATAGAGGCTTCTGGGAAGATGGCAGAAGAGTAAGACATGGAGATCACCTTCCTCCCCACAGATACACCAGAAATACATCTACACGTGAAACTGCTCCGATAGAACAC
Source organism: Delphinus delphis (assembly GCF_949987515.2). Lineage (NCBI taxonomy): Eukaryota > Metazoa > Chordata > Mammalia > Artiodactyla > Delphinidae > Delphinus > Delphinus delphis. The sequence goes on from NC_082701.1 coordinate 36,454,035, forward strand.
CCACTGGATGCTGGCAGAAGACCTCACACCTCCCAAAAGGCAAGAAACCCCGCACGTACCTGGGTAGGGAAAAAGAATAAAAGAATAAACAGAGACAAAAGGATAGGGACGGAACCTGCACCAGTGGGAGGGAGCTGTGAAGGAGGAAAGGTTTCCACACACTAGGAGCCCCTTCACGGGTCGGAGACTGTGGGTGGCGGAGGGGAAATCTTCGGAGCCACAGAGGAGAGAACAGCAACAGATGTGCGGAGGGCAAAGCGGAGAGATTCCCGCACAGAAGATCGGGGCCGACCAACGCTCACCAGCCCGAGAGGCTTGTCTGCTCACCAGACAGGGCGGGCAGGGCTGGGAGTTGAGGCTCGGGATTCGGTTGGAGCACCAGGAAAGGACTGGGTTTGGCGGCATGAACACAGCAGGGGGTTAGTATGCCACGGCTAGCCGGGAGGGGGTCAAGGGAAAAGTCTGGACCTGCCGAAGAGGCAAGAGACTTTTTCTTCCCTCTTTGTTTCCTGGTGCGCGAGGAGAGGGGATTAAGAGCGCTGCTTAAAGGAGCTCAGAGACGGGCGCGAGCCGTGGCTAACAGCGCGGACCCCAGAGACGGGCATGAGACTCTAAGGCTGCTGCTGCCGCCACCAAGAAGCCAGTGTTCGAGCACAGGTCACTATCCACAACCCCCTTCCGGGAAGCCTGTGCAGCCCGCCACTGCCAGGGTCCCGGGATCCACGGACAACTCCCCCGGGAGAACGCACAGCACGCCTCAGGCTGGTGCAACGTCACGCCGGCCTCTGCCACCGCAGGCTAGCCCTGCACTCTGTACCCCTCCCTCCCCCGAGCCTGAGTAAGCCAGAGCCCCCGAATCAGCGGCTCCTTTAATCCCGTCCTTTCTGAGCGAAGAACAGACGCCTTCCGGTGACCTACACGCAGAGGCAGGGCCAAATCCAAAGATGAGCCCCTGGGAGCTGTGAGAACAAAGAGAAAGGGAAATCTCTCCCAGCAGCCTCAGAAGCAGTGGTTTAAAGCTTCACAATCAACTTGATGTACCCTAAATCTGTGGAATACCTGAATAGACAATGAATCATCCCACACTGAGGAGGTGGAGAGCAAGATTTATGATTTTTTCCCCTTTCCCTCTTTTTGTGAGTGTGTATGTGTATGCTTCTGTGTGAGATTTTGTCTGTATAGCTTTGCTTCCACCATTTGTCCTAGGGTACTATCCGTCCGTTTTGGTTTTTTGTTTGTTTGTTTGTTTTTAATTATTTTTCTTAATAATTATTTTTTTATTTTAATAATTTTATTACATTTTATATTACTTTATTTTACTTTATCTTCTTTCTGTCTTTTCTTCTTCCTTCCCTCTTTCCTTCCTTCTGTCCTCCCTCTCTCTGTCCCTCCTTTCTTTCTTTCTTTCTTTCTTTCTTTCTTTCTTTCTTTCTTTCTACTTTTACTAATTCTTTCCTTCTACATTTTCTCCCTTTTATTCTGAGCTGTGTGGATGAAAGGCTCTTGGTGCTACAGCCAGGAGTCAGTGCTATGCCTGTGATGAGGGAGAGCCAACTTCAGGACACTGGTCCACAAGAGACCTCCCAGCTCCAAATAATATCAAATGGTGAAAACCTCCCAAAGATCTCCATCTCAACACCAGCACCCAGATTCACTCAACAACCAGCAAGCTACAGTGCTGGACATCCTATGCCAAACAACTAGCAAGACAGGAACACAACCCCATCCATTAGCAGAGAGGCTGCCTAAAATCATAAGTCCACAGACACCCCAAAACACACCACCAGACGTGGACCTGCCCACTAGAGAGACAAGATCCAGCCTCATTCACCAGAACACAGGCGCTAGTCCCCTCCACCAGGAAGCCTACACAACCCACTGAACTAACCTTACACACTGGGGCAGACACCAAACACAACGGGAACTATGAACATGCAGCCTGCAAAAAGGAGACCCCAAACACAGTAAGATAAGCAAAATAGGAAGACAGAAAACACACAGCAGATGAAGGAGCAAGATAAAAACCCACCAGACCTAACAAATGAAGAGGAAATAGGCAGTCTACCTGAAAAAGAATTCAGAATAATGATAGTAAAGATGATCCAAAATCTTGGAAATAGAAGACAAAATGCAAGAAACATTTAAAAAGGATCTAGAAGAACTAAAGATGAAACAAACAATGATCAACAACACAATAAATGAAATGAAAAATACTCTAGATGGGATCAATAGCAGAATAACTGAGGCAGAAGAATGGAGAAGTGACCTGGAAGAAAAAAATTGTGGAAATAACTACAGCAGAGCAGAATAAAGAAAAAAGAATGAAAAGAACTGAGGACAGTCTCAGAGACCTCTGGGACAACATTAAATACACCAACATTCGAATTATAGGGGTTCCAGAAGAAGAAGAGAAAAATAAAGGGACTGAGAAAATATTTGAAGAGATTATAGTTGAAAACTTCCCTAATATGGGAAAGGAAATAGTTAATCAAGTCCAGGAAACACAGAGAGTCCCATACAGGATAAATACAAGGAGAAACCGCCAAGACACATATTAATCAAACTATCAAAAATTAAATACAAAGAAAACATATTAAAAGCAGCAAGGGAAACCCAACAAATAACACACAAGGGAATCCCCATAAGGTTAATGGCTGATCTTTCAGCAGAAACTCTTCAAGCCAGAAGGGAGTGGCAGGACATATTTAAAGTGATGAAGGAGAAAAACCTGCAACCAAGATTACTCTACCTAGCAAGGATTTCATTCAGATTTGATGGATAAATTAAAACCTTTACAGACAAGCAAAAGCTGAGAGAGTTCAGCATCACCAAACCAGCTTTAAAACAAACACTAAATGAACTTCTCTAGGCAAGAAACACAAGAGAAGGAAAAGACCTACAATAACGAACTAAAAACAATTAAGAAAATGGGAATAGGAACATACATATTGATAATTACCTTAAATGTAAATGGACTAAAGGCTCCCACCAAAAGACACAGATTGGCTGAAAGGATACAAAAACAAGACCCATATATATGCTGCCTACAAGAGATCCACTTCAGACCTAGAGACACATACAGACTGAAAGTAAGGGGATAGAGAAAGATATTCCTTGCAAATGGAAACCAAAAGAAAGCTGGAGTAGCAATTCTCATATCAGACAAAATAGACCTTATAATAAAGACTATTAGAAGAGACAAAGAATGACACTACATAATGATCAAGGGATCAATCCAAAAAGAAGACATAACAATTGTAAATATTTATGCACCCAACATAGGAGCACCTCAATACATAAGGCAAATACTAACAGTCATAAAAGGGGAAATTGACAATAACACATTCATAGTAGGGGACTTTAACACCCCACTTTCACCAATGGACAGATCATCCAAAATGAAAATAAATAAGGAAGGAGAAGTTTTAAATGATACATTAAACAAGACGGACCTAATTGATATTTATAGGACATTCCATCCAAAAACAACAGAATACACATTTTTCTCAAGTGTTCATGGAACATTCTACAGGATAGAACATATCATGGGTCACAAATCAAGCCTTGGTAAATTTAAGAAATTTTAAATTGTATCAAATATCTTTTCCGACCACAACTCATAGAGTTGTGGTCGGAAAAGATATTTGATACAATTTACAGGAAAAGATCTTTAAAAATATACAGGAAATGATCTGTAAAAAATGCAAACACATGGAGGCTAAACAATCCACTACTTAATAACGAAGTGATGACTGAAGAAATCAAAGAGGAAATAAAATAATACCTAGAAAAAAAAGACAATGGAGACACGATGACGCAAAATCTATGTGATACAGCAAAAGCAGTTCTAAGAGGGAAGTTTATAGCAATACAATACTACCTTAAGAAACAGGAAACATCTTGAATAAACAAACTAACCTAGAACCTAAAGCAATTAGAGAAAGAAGAACAAAAAACCCAAAGTTAGCAGAAGAAAAGAAATCATAAAAATCAGATCAGAAATAAATGAAAAAGAAATGAAGGAGATGATAGCAAAGATCAATAAAACTAAAAGCTAGTTCTTTGAGAACATAAACAAAATTGATAAACCACTAGCCAGATTCATCAAGAAAAATAAGGGAGAAGACTCAAATCACTAGAATTAGAAATGAAAAAGGAGAAGTAACAACTGACGCTGCAAAAATACAAAAGATCATGAGAGATTACTACAAGCAACTCTATGTCAATAAAATGGACAACCTGGAAGAAATGGACAAATTCTTCAAAATGCACCACCTGCCAAGACTGAATCAAGAAGAAATAGAAAATATGAACAGAACAATCACAAGCACTGAAATTGAAACTGTGATTAAAAATCTTCCAACAAACAAAAACCCAGGACCAGATGGCTTCACAGGCGAATTCTATCAAACATTTACAGAAGAGCTAACACCAATTTTTCTCAAACTCCTCCAAAATATAGCAGAGGGAGGAACACTCCCAAATCCATTCTACGAGGCCACCATCACCTTGATACCAAAACCAGATATGGATGTCACAAGGAAAGAAAACTACAGGCCAATATCACTGATGAACATAGATGCAAACAGAATCCAACAGCACAATAAAAGGATCATACACCATGATCAAGTGGGGTTTATTCCAGGAATTCAAGGATTCTTCAATATACGCAAAACAATCAATGTGATAAACCATATTAACAAATTGAAGGAGAAAAAACATATGATCATCTCAATAGATGCAGAGAAGGCTTTCAACAAAATTCAACACCCATTTTTGATAAAAATCCCTGCAGAAAGTAGACATAGAGGGAACTTTCCTCAACCTAATAAAGGCCATATATGACAAACCCACAGCCAACATTGTCCTCAATGGTGAAAAACTAAAAGCATTTCCACTAAGATCAGGAACAAGACAAGGTTGCCCACTCTCACCACTTTTATTCAACATACTTTTGGATGTTTTAGCCACAGCAATCAGGGAAGAAAAGGAAGTAAAAGTAATCCAAACCGGAAATGAAGAAGTAAAGCTGTCACTGTTTGCAGATGACATGATACTATACATAGAGAATCCTAAAGATGCTACCAGAAAAGTATTAGAGCTAATCAATGAATTTGGTAAAGTAGCAGGATACAAAATTAATGCACAGAAATCTCTAGCATTCCTATACACTAATGATGAAAAATCTGAAAGTGAAATCAAGAAAACACTCCCATTTACCGTTGCAACAAGAAGAATAAAATATCTAGGAATAAACCTACATAAGGAGACAAAAGACCTGTATGAAGAAAATTATAAGACACTGATGAAAGAAATTAAAGATGATACAAACAGATGGAGAGATATACCATGTTCTTGGATTGGAAGAATTAACATTGTGAAAATGACTCTACTACCCAAAGCAATCTACAGATTCAATGCAATCCCTACCAAACTACCACTGGTATTTTTCACAGAACTAGAACAAAAAAATTCACAATTTGTATGGAAACACAAAAGACTCCGCATAACCAAAGAAATCTTGAAAAATGGAGCTGGAGGAATCAGGCTCCCTGACTTCAGACTATACTACAAAGCTACAGTAATCAAGACAATATTGTACTGGCACAAAAACAGAAAGATAGATCAATGGAACAGGATAGAAAGCCCAGAGATAAACCCACGCACATATGGTCACCTTATTTTTGAAAAAGGAGGCAGGGATGTACAGTGGAGAAAGGATAGCCTCTTCAATAAGTGGTGCTGGGAAAACTGAACAGGTACATGTAAAAGTATGAGATTAGATCACTCCCTAACACCATACACAAAAATAAGCTCAAAATGGTTTAAAGACCTAAATGTAAGGCCAGAAACTATCAAACTCTTAGAGGAAAACATAGGCCGAACACTCTATGACATAAATCACAGCAAGATCCTTTTTGACCCACCTCCTAGAGAAATGGAAATAAAAACAAAAATAAACAAATGGGACTTAATGAAACTTCAAAGCTTTTGCACAGCAAAGGAAACCATAAACAAGACCAAAATACAACCCTCAGAATGGGAGAAAATATTTGCAAATGAAGCAACTGACAAAGGATTAATCTCTAAAATTTATATGCAGCTCATGCAGCTCAATAACAAAAAAACAAACAACCCAATCCAAAATGGGCAGAAGACCTAAATAGACATTTCTCCAAAGAAGATATACAGACTTCCAACAAACACATGAAAGAATGCTCAACATCATTAATCATTAGAGAAATGCAAATCAAAACTACAATGTGATATTATCTCACACCAGTCAGAATGGCCATCATCAAAAAATCTAGAAACAATAAAAGCTGGAAAGGGTGTGAAGAAAAGGGAACCCTCTTGCACTCTTGGTAGGAAGGTAAATTGATACAGCCACTATGGAGAACAGTATGGAGGTTCCTTAAAAAACTACAAATAGAACTACCATATGACCCAGCAATCCCACTACTGGACATATACCCTGAGAAAACCATAATTCAAAAAGAGTAATGTACCAAAATGTTCATTGCAGCTCTATTTACAATAGCCCAGAGATGGAAACAACCTAAGTGTCCATCATTGGATGAATGGATAAAGAAGGTGTGGCACATATATACGATGGAATATTACTCAGCCATAAAAAGGAACGAAATTGAGCTATTTGTAATGAGGTGGGTAGACTTAGAGTTTGTCATACAGAGTGAAGTAAGTCAGAAAGAGAAAGACAAATACCATATGCTAACACTTGTGTATGGAATTTAAGAAAATAAAAATGTCATGAAGAACCTAGTGGTAAGACAGGGATAAAGACACAGACCTACTAGAGAATGGACTTGAGGATATGGAGAGGAGGAAGAGTAAGCTGTGACAAAGCGAGAGAGAGGCATGGACATATATACACTACCAAACGTGAGGTAGATAGCTAGTGGGAAGCAGCCGCATAGCACAGGGAGATCAGCTCGGTTCTTTGTGACCGCCTGGAGGGGTGGGATAGGGAGGGTGGGAGGGAGGGAGATGCAAGAGGGAAGAGATATGAGAACATATGTATATGTATAACTGATTCACTTTGTTATAAAGCAGAAACTAACACACCATTGTAAAGCAATTATACTCCAATAAAGATGTAAAATAAAATAAAATAAAATAAAATTTACAAAGTTAGAACCTAAAAATAAATAAATAAATAAAACAGGTGATATTAGAGGAAATATAAACAATCTATTCTTATAAATTTTCCAAGTTGTTAAATCATCAGAAAGCAAAGTACTTGAATTATATTAGCTCAAAATTTGCCATCATGGAAGATGTGTTCTACTGTCTCCCCGGTTCCCATATTCCCTTTCAATGAGTGATCAAATAGTCTTTGAATCTAGTTATAAGAGGATGTGGGAAGGAGGAAATAAACTTTTGTCTCTGCATTTGAAAATTGCAAATGACAGTATAATCATTTAGTTTTAGTCAGATTGCACAACAAATATCATTAAGTTCCTACTGCATTATATACTCTGCAGCATGCTGAAACTATAAAGCTTAATAAGAAACAGTCCATATCCTAGGGGAGTTCATAGTCTATAAGGAAGACACACACTTAAAACAGCAAGCATAGACAACATTGGAGGAATGACTAAAGGGTACAATAATTAATTCAGCCAAGATGGAAATGAGATAATAGAGGAATTCACATATAAAGTGGGATTCTACAAATGCAAAGAAAGGTATATTTTCACTGATCAGAACTCTTCTGATTGAAAGTAAATACCCAGTACATACTAGCTTGGACGGGGGAAAAAAGCTTACTAGCTTTTAAAACTAGAATACTCATGGAGGTATCCAATATTCAGTATTCACAGGTGTGACTGAAACTAGGTGCTCACACTGTATCACTGGTTTATGTCTCTTTTTCTACACTCATCCATATTGCTTTCATTTTCAGGGAGGTGGTCTCCACATTATGAGCGAGAGAACAATCAGCAATTTCAGATTTGCATGTCCCTTGCATCCTTGATCCTAGAGTATATCAAAGGTTGTCTTTCTCAACAAATCTCTATAAAAGTACAGGAAAGGACTCTAGGTCTGGTTCGTACAACATGCCTATCCCTAAAATAATTGTGATATCCATTGTTAAGATATGTTCTTAATTTATCAGTGGGGTAATGGGGACTGATGAAGATTATTATGATATCAGAGTTAGGTGGTCCCCATAGGAAGGAAATCATAAACATTTCTTTTGGAAAGATAAATAATATGTGGCCACTACTTTATAAACGTCTGAATATATATTGTGCTCTAGAACTCAAAGTTGTGGCTACAAGTGGATACTATTCAGAATATAATGAAAAGCTGGATGGGAAACTAAGGTAATTTCTAAAGAAACTTTTAGAACAATGCATCCAGCAATATGATGTGTAAATATTTCACTGAAGGGTGTTTATTTTAAACATCAGCAGGAAGCAGTTACAACTCATAACTAAAATATGCCTAGTACTTTATAAGCCACTTTAATGTACACATTACACTGAATCCCCATAAATTCCTATAGAGTAGATGTCACTATCTTCATCTGACAGGTAAAGTAAAGAAGCTCAGAGATTGAGTTGTCCAGGATGGATAAGCAGTAGAGTCAGATTAAGGTCTTGATCCAATTCCAAGACTCATATTCTTAATCCCTATACTTTTATACAGTAGTTTAGGTAAATCTGTCACCATGAAGAAGGGTGGTTTGAAAATGGCAAGTACAAAAATGGAGGGTGGTCTTTACTGAGAAAAACAAAGGAGATTTGAAGATTCCAGCATTGATCCAGGGGTCTGCTCCATGACTATCTTTTGTCTTTGCCAGATTATGTTTAGTGGGGGAGTGTGAATTATTAAATTACCACAACTTGATTATAAAAAGCCATATTCTTTAAGGGCCATTCCTTAAGGGTCACAACTTGATTTAAAAAATACCTATTCCTTAACGGCCACCAAGCACCTTTACTCTGACTTACATCTAATTGGCCAGCATTCCTGGAACTGGCTGTGCATCTTGGTGTTTGCAGTTTAACAAGCTCTGCAGGTGATGCTGGTGCTCAGCCACATTTGGAGTCCATCATACTAAAAATCTTTCTATACTAAAAGTCTTTTTCCTACTATGTGCATTGATTTTTACCCCCAAGAGCAAAGAGTTGAAAGGCTTAATAAAAAATTCCTGGTATTTTACACAACCTATGATTAGGACAGAGGGTAACTGCCCTCTCATTCACTAGAAGGTATAGTCCCTTAGATTCAAAATGAGCAAAGCTAATTCCCTTCATTGGATATTTGCCTTAGTTTTCTAATTTTAAAGTTTATTTGAAAATACTCTAAATATTCTGAACATTTTCTGGTTCTACTAAGATAAAATTGACATACAGCACTATAAGTTTAAGGTGTACAACATTATGATTTGACTTACAAGCATCACAAAACGATTATAACAATAAGTTAAGTGACTAGCCATCATCTCATATAGAGAGAAAAGAAAAAGAAAGTTTTCTTGTGAAGATAACTCATAGGATTTACTCTCTTAGATGCATTCATATATAACATAAAGCAGTGTTCATTATATTAATCATATTGTGCACAACATCCCTAGTACTTATTTATCTTAAAACTGGAAGTTTGTACTTTTGACCAGCTTTCTCCCATTCTCCCTTCCCCCCAACCCCCATTATCCTTTTATCTCTCTATGGGTACCTAGGTTGCTTCCATATCTTGGCTATTATAAATAATGTTGCAATGACAATAGGGGTGAATATATCTTTTCAAATTAGTGTTTTCAATCTCTTCAGATAAATACACAGGAGTGTAATTGTCGGATTGCATGGTAGTTCTATTTTTAATTTTTTGAGAAACCTTCATAAAGTTTTCCGTAGTGGCTGTGCCAATTTACTTTTTAACCAAGAGTGCACAAGTGTTCCCTTTTTTCCACATCCTCACCAACATTTGTTATTTGTGATCTTTTTGATAATAGCCAATCTGAAACTTTTGAGGCGATACCTCATTGTGATTTTGATTTGCATTTCCCTGATGATTAGTGATGTTCAACAGCTTTTCATATGCTTCGTTGACCTGTATGTCTTCTTTGGAAAAATATCTATTCAGGTCCTTTGCCTACTTTTAAATTTGATTTTGTTTTGTTTTTCTTTTTGTTTTTTTGAATTGAGTGTAAGAGTTCTTTATATAGTTTGGATATTAACCCCTTATCAAACATATCATTTGCAAATAACTTTCCATTCAGTAGATTGTCTTTTCAATTTTTGATGGTTTCCTTTACTGTGCAAAAGCTTTTAGGTTTCATTGGGTCTCTTTTGTTTATTTTTGCTTTTATTTCCTTTGCCTGAGGAGACAGATACAAATATATATATATATATATATATATATATATATATATATATATATATATAGCTAAGACCAGTGTCAAAGAGTGTACTGCCTATGTTTTCTTCTAGGTGTTTTATAACTTTGGGTCTTACATTTGGGTCTCTAATCCATTTGGAGTTTATTTTTGCAGATGGTATCAGAAAGTAGTTCAGTTTGATTATTTTGTATGGAGCTGTCCAGTTTTCCCAATATCATTTCTTGAAAATGGTGTCTTTTCTCCATTGTATATTCTTGCCTCCTTTGTCTTAGGCTAATTGACCACATAAATGTGAGTTTATTTCTAAGCTCTCTATTCATTTCCATTTATCTATGTCCATATTTTTCTTAAAGTACCATGTTGTTTTGATTACTCTGGCTTTGTACTATAGCTTGAAATCAGGGAGTGTGATACTTCCAGCTTTGCTCTTTCTCAAGACTGTTATGACAATTGGGGTCTTTTGTGTTTCCATACAAATTTTAGAGTTATTTGTTCTGGTTCTGTGAAGAATGCCATTGATATTTTGATAAATATTGCATTAAATCTGTAGATTGCCTTGGGTAGTATGATCATTTTAACAATACTAATTCTTCCAGTTCATAGGCATGATATATCTTTCCATTTGTTTGTGTAGTCTTCAATTATTTCATCAGTGTCTTATAGTTTTCCAAGTACAGGCCTTTAACCTCCATAGTTATATTTATTCCTAGGTACTTTATTATTTTAGATTCAATTGGAAATGGCATTTTTCTCTTAATTTGTCTTTCTGAGGCTTGATATTAGTGTATAAAAACACAACAGGTTTCTGTATATTAACTTTGTATTCAGCAATTTTACTGAATTTATTTATTACTTCTAATAGTTGTTTGGTGACATCTTTAGGATTTTCTTTAAATATCATTATATCATGTGCAAACAGTTACAGTTTTACTCTTCCTTTCCAATTTGGATGTCTTTTATTGCTTTTTCTTGTCCAATTGCTGTGACTAGGACATCCAGTAATATGTTGGATAAAATGGGTAAGAGTGGACATCCTTGTCTTTTTCCTGATCTTAGAAGGAAAGATTTTATTTTCACTATTGGTATGATAATGGCCCTAGGTTTGTCATATGTGGCCTTTATTATTTTGAGGAATATTCCCTCTGTACCAACTTTGTTGAGAGTTTTTTTTAATCATAAATAGATGTTGAATTTTGTCAAAATATTTTTTTAACATCTTTATTGGAGTATAATTGCTTTACAATGGTGTGTTAGTTTCTGCTTTACAACAATGTGAATCAGTTATACATATATATATATATATATATATATATATATATGTTTCCATATCTCTTCCCTCTTCCATCTCCCTCCCTCCCACTCTCCCTTCAAAAGAATTTTTTTACATCTATTGAGATGATCTTATAACTTTTATTCTTCAGTGGGTTGATGTGGTATGTCACATGATGTGCATATATTGAACCAATATTTCATTCCTGGGATAAATCCTGCTTGATTATGGTGTACAATACTTTTAATGTATTGTTGAATTCAGTTTGCTATTATTTTGTTGAGGATTTTTACATTTACGTTCATCAGTGATATTGGTTTGTAATTTTCCTTTTTTATGGTGTCTTTGTATTATTTTAGTATCAGGGAGAATGAGTTAGAAAGCATTCCTTCTTGTTCAATTTGTTGGACTAGTTTGAGAATAAGTGTTGGCTTTTCTTTAAATGTTTCATAGAATTCACCTATAATGCCATCTTGTGGGGAAATTTATTTGTTGGGAGTTTTTTGATTACTGATTCTGATTACTTGTAATTGGTCTGTTCATATTGTATTTCTTCATGATTCAGTCTTAAGAAATTATATGTTTCTAGGAATTTATCCATTTCTTCTAAGTTGTCCAATTTATTGGCATATAATTATTGGTAGTAATCTTTTACAATCCTTTGTATTTCTGTAATGTCAGTTGTAACTCCTCTTTTACTTCTGATTTTATATATTTGGGCCCTCTCCCTTTTCTCCCAAATGAGTCTGGTTACAGATTTATCAATTTTATCTATTCAAAGACCATCTCTCAGATTCATTGATCTTTAAAATTGTTAAGTCTCTATTTCATTTATTTCTGTACTGATCTTTATTATTTTTATCATTCTATTAAATTTGGGTTTTGTTTTTTCTGCTTTCTGTAGTTCCTTTGGGTGTAAATTTAGATCATTTATTTGAGATTTTTATTTCTTGAGGTAGGCTTCTATTGATATAAATTTCCATTTTACAACATTTTTTGCTGTGTCCCATAGATTTTGTATTGTGGTATTTGATTTTATTTGATTCCAGGAATTTTTAAATTTTCTCTTTTACTTCTTCAGGGACCAATTTCTGGTTTAGTAGCATATTGTTATTTGTAGTTTTATTTAATTGAAATATAGTTGACTTACAATTTTATATTAGTTTCAGTTGTACAACATAGTAATTCAAAATTTTTACAGATTATACTCCATACAAAGTTAAAAAATATTGGCTATATTCCCTATGCTATACATTAGATCCTTGTAACATTTATTTTATACCTAGTCAATTGTTCCTCTTAATCTCCTTCAACTATTTTGCTTCTATCCCTACTATTGTCCCCTCAGGTAACCATTAGCTGTTCTGTGTATCTGTTTCTGTTTGGTTATATTTGTTCATTTGATTTATTTTGTAGATTCCACTTATAAGTGAAAACATACAGTATTTGTCTTTCTCTGTCTAATTTATTTTGCTCAGCATAATACACTCCAGGAGGTCCATCAACACTCTGACAAGTGGCAAGATTTCATTCTTCTTATGACTCAGTAATATATATATATATATATATATATATATATATATATATATATATATATCACATATTCTTTATCCAACCATCTATCAATAGGCACTTAGGTTACATCCATACCTTGGCTACTGTAAATAGTGCTTCATGAACTTTGGGGTGCTTATGTCTTTTTGAATTAGAGTTTTCATTTTCGTTGGATAAATACCAAGAATGGAATTGCTGGATTATATGTTAGCTCTATTTTTAATTTTTTGAGGAACTTCCATACTATTTTTCATGGTGGCTGTACAAATTTACATTCCTGCCAACAGTGCAGGAGCATTCTTTTGTCTCCATATTCTTGCCAAGACTTATTATTTGATGTCTTTTGGAAGATAGCTATTCTGATAGGTGTGAGGTGATATCTCTTTGTGGTTTTGATTTGCATTGTCCTGATGATTAGTGATGTTCAGTATCTATTTGCCTACCAAACATTTTATTTCTTCTTTGGAAAAATGCCTATTAGGGTCCTATGCCCATTTTGTAATCAGATTATTATTGTTTTTGATATTGATTTGTATGAGTTCATTGAATATTTTTTTATATTAACCCCCTATTGGACATACTGTTTGCAAATATCTTCTCCCTTTCAGGAGGTTACCTTTTCATTTGGTTGAAGGTTTCCTTTGCTGTCAAAAGTTTTAAAGTTTGATTAGGTACCATTAAAAAATTTTTTGCATTCATCTCCCTTACCTGAGGAGACAGATCCAAAGAAATATTGCAAAGACCAATGTCAATGAGCATAATTCCTATGTTTTCTTTTAGGGGTTTTATGATTTGGGGTCCTACATTTAAGTCTTTAAAACATTTTGAGTTTATTTTTTATAAGGTGTGGGAAAATGCCCTAGTTTTATTCTTTTTCACGTAGCTGTCCAGTTCTTTAAACACCATTTATTGAAAAGAATGCCTTTTCTCCATTGCATATTCTTGCCTCCTTTGGCATAGACTGATTGACCATATGTGTGTAGGTTTATTCTTGGGTTCTATATTATCTTCCATTGATATATGTGTCTTTTTTTGTTCAAATACCGTACTGTTAGGAATGCTGTAGCTTTGTAGAATAGTCTGAAGTCAAAGGAACATGATACCGCCAGCTCTGTTCTTTTTTTCTCAAGAATTCAATGGTTATTTGGGGTCTTTCGTGGTTCTCTAAAAAGTTTAGGATTACGTATTCTAGTCTGTGAATAATTTTATGGGTATTTTGAGAGGGATTGCAGTAAACCTATAGCCTGCTTTGGGTAGCATGGACATTATAACAATATTAATTCTTCCAATCCATGAAAGTGGATTACTTTCCATTTATTTGTGTCATCTTCAATTTCCTTCATTAATATCTTACACTTTTCATAATACAGGTCTTTCACCTCCTTGATCAAATTTATTGCTATGTATATTATTTTTATTAATGCCATTATAAATGGGATTGTTTTGTTGATTTCTCTGATAGTTCATTATTAGTATGTGTCTTGTATCTTGCCACTTTACCAGATTTGTTTTCAGTTCTAACAGTTTTTTGGTGGATTCTTATTTTTTATTTCAATTCTTTCTTTTTTTCTTTTTTAATTTTTTTAAACATATTTATTGGAATATAATTGCTTTACAATGCTGTGTTAGACTCTGCTGTACAACAAAGTGAAATACCTATATGTATACATATATCCCCATATCCCCTCCCTCTTGCATCTCCCTCCCACCCTCCCTATCACACCCCTCTAAGAGGTCAAAAAGCACAGAGCTGATCTCCCTGTGCAATGCAGCTGCTTCCCCCAAGCTATCTATTTAAAATTTGGTAGTGTATATATGTCAATGCTACTCTGTCACTAAGTCCCAACTTACCCTTCTCCCTCCCTGAGTCCTCAAGTCCATTTTCTATGTCTGTGTCTTTATTCCTTTCCAGCCCCTAGGTTTGTCAGAACCATTGTTTTTTGTTGCTGTTGTTGTTAGATTCCATATATATGTGTTAGCATAAGGTATTTGTTTTTGTCTTTCTGACTTACTTTACTCTATATGACAGACTCTAGGTCCATCTTTCTCACTACAAATAACTCAATTTCATTTCCTTTTATGGCTGAGTAATATTCCATTGCATATATATACCACATCTTCTTTATCTATTCATCTGTTGATGGACACTTAGGTTGTTTCCATGTCCTGGCTATTATAAATAGTGCTGCAGTGAACATTGTGGTACAGGTCTCCTATTGAATTATGGTTTTCTCAGGATGTGTGCCCAAAAGTGGGATTGCTGGGTCATATGGTAGTTATACTTTTAGTTTTTTAAGGAACTTCCATACTCTTCACCATAATGACTGTATCAATTTATCAATTTTTCCCACCAAGAGAGCAGGAGGGTTCCCTTTTCTCCACACCCTCTCCAGCATTGATTGTTTGTAATTTTTTTTTGTAATTTTTTTAATGATGGCCATTCTGACCAGTGTGAGGCAATACCTCATTGTAGTTTTGATTTGTATTTCTCTAATGATTAGTGATGTGCGCATCCTTTCATGCTCAACATCAATAATTGTTTGTTGGCAATCTGTATATCTTCTTTGAAGAAATGTCTATTTGGGTCTTCTGCCCATTTTTGGATTAGATTGTTTATTTTCTTTTATATTTAGCTGCATGAGCTGCAGGTAAATTGTTGCGATTAATCCTTGGTCAGTTGCTTCACTTGCAAATATTTTCTCTCATTCTGAGGTTTGTCTTTTCGTCTTCTTTATGGTTTCCTTTGTTGTGCAAAAGTTTTTAAGCTTCATTAGGTCCCACTTGTTTATTTTTGAATTTATTTCCATTTCTCTAGGAGGTGGGTCAAAAAGGATCTTGCTGTGATGTATGTCATAGAGTGTTCTGTTCTAAGTTTTCCTCTAAGAGTTTTATAGTGTCTGAATTTACATTTAGGTCTTTAATTCATTTTGAGTTTATTTTTGTGTATAGTGTTAGAGAGTGTTCTAATTTCATTCTTTTACATATAGCTGTCCAGTTTTCCCCACACCACTAATTGGACAGGCTATCATTTATCCACTGTATATTCTTGCCTCCTTTATCAAAGATAAGGTGACCATATGTGCATGGGTTTATCTCTGGGCTTTCTATCCTGTTCCATTGATCTATATATCTGTTTTTGTGCCAGTACCATACTGTCTTGATTACTGTAGCTTTGTAGTATAGTCTGAAGTCAGGGAGCCTGATTCCTCCAGCTCCACTTTTTTTCTCAATATTGCTTGGTTATTTGGGGTCTTTTGTGTTTCCATACGAATTGTGAAATTTTTTGTTCTAGTTCTGTGAAAAATGCCAGTGGTAGTTTGATAGGGATTGCATTGAATCTGTAGATTGCTTTGGGTAGTAGAGTCATTTTCACAATGTTGATTCTGCCAATCCAAGAACATGGTATATCACTCCATCTGTTTGTATCATCTTTAATTTCTTTCATCAGTGTCTTATAGATTTTTGCATACAGGTCTTTTGTCTCCTTAGGTAGGTTTATCCCTAGGTATTTTATTCTTTTTGTTGCAGTGGTAAATGGGAATGTTTCCTTAATTTCTCTTTCAGATTTTTCATCATTAGTGTATAGGAATGCAAGAGATTTCTGTACATTAATTTTTTATCCTGCTACTTTACCAAATTCATTGATTAGCTCTAGTAGTTTTCTAGTAGCAACTTTAGGATTCTCTATGTATAGTACCATGTCATATGCAAACAATGACACTTTTACTTCTTCTTTTCCAATTTGGATTCCTTTTATTCCTTTTTCTTCTCTGATTGCTGTGGCTAAAACTTCCAAAACTATGTTGAATAATAGTGGTGAGAGTGGGCAACCTTGTATTGTTTCTGATCTTAGTGGAAATGGTTTCAATATTTCACCACTGAGAACAATGTTGTGGGTTTGTCATATACAGCCTTTATTATGTTGAGGTAAGTTCCCTCTATGCCTACTTTCTGGAGGGTTTTTATCATAAATGGTGTGGAATTTTGTCAAAAGACTTCTCTGCATCTATTGAGATGATCATATGTTTTTTCTCCTTCAATTTGTTAATATGGCTTATCACATTGACTGATTTGTGTATATTGAAGAATCCTTGCATTCCTGGGATAAATCCCACTTGATGATGGTGTATGATCCTTTTAATGTGCTGTTGAATTCTGTTTGCTAGTATTTTGTTGAGGATTTTTGAATCTATGTTTATTAATGACATTGACCTGTACTCTTCTTTTTTTGTGACATCTTTGTCTTGTTTTGGTGTCAGGGTGATGGTGGCCTTGTAGAATGAATTTGGGAGTGTTCCTCCCTCTGCTATATTTTGGAAGAGTTTGAGAAGGATCGGTGTTATCTCTTCTCCTAATGTTTCATAGAATTCACCTGTAAAGCCATCTGGTCCTGGGCTTTTGTTTGTTGGAAGATTTTTAATCTCAGTTTCAATTTCTGTGCTATGTGTGGTCTGTTTATATTTTCTATTTCTTCCTCGTTCAGCCTTGGAAGGTTGTACTTTTATAAGAATTTTTCCATTTCTTCCAGGTTGCCCATTTTATCGGCATATAGTTTCTTGCAGTACTCTCTCATGATCCTTTGTATTTCTGCCATGTCAGTTGTTACTTCTCCTTTTCATTTCTAAATCTATTGATTTGAGTCTTCTCCCCTTTTTTTCTGGATGAGTCTGGCTAATTGTTTATCAATTTTGTTTATCTTCTCAAAGAACCAGCTTTTAGTTTTATTGATCTTTGCTATTGTCTCCTTCATTTCTTTTTCATTTATTTCTGATCTGATCTTTATGATTTCTTTCCTTCTTCTAACTCTGACTGTTTTGTTCTTCTTTCTCTAATTGCTTTAGGTGTAAGGTTAGGTTGCTTATTTGAGATTATTCTTGTTTCTTGAGGTAGGATTGTATTGTTATAAACTTCTCTCTTAGAACTTCTTTTGCTGCATCCCATACGTTTTGGATAGTTGTGTTTTCATTGTCATTTGTTTCTAGGTATTTTTAAAATTTCTTCTTTGATTTCTTCAGTGATCTCTTGGTGATTTAGTAGTGTATTGTTTAGCCTCCATGTGTTTGTACTTCTTACAGTATTTTTCCTATAATTGATATCTAGTCTCATAGTATTGTGGTCAGAAAAGATACTTGATATGATTTCAATCTTTTAAAAAATTTACCAAGGCTTGGTTTGTGAACCAAGGTATGATTTATCCTGGAGAATGTTCCATGAGCAGTTGAGAAGAAAGTGTAATCTGCTCTTTTTGGATGGAATGCCCTATAAATATCGATTAAGTCCATATTGTTTAATGTATCTTTTAAAGCTTGTGTTTCCTTATTTATTTTCATTTTGGATGATCTGTCTGTTGGTGAAAGTGGGGTGTTAATGTCCCCTATTATTATTGTGTTACTGTTGATTTCCCTTTTATGGCTGTTAGCATTTGCCTTATGTATTGAGGTGAGGTGCTCCTATGTTAGATGCATAAATATTTACAATTGTTATATCTTTTTCTTTGATTGATCCCTTGATCATTATGTATTGTCCTTCTTTATCTCTTGTAATAGTCTTTATTTTAAAGTCTATTTTTTCTGATATGAGAACTGCTACTCAGCTTCTTTTTGATTTCCATTTGCATGGAATATCTTTTTCCATCCCCTCACTTTCATTCTGTATGTGTCCCTAGGTCTGAAGTGCATGTCTTGTAGACAACATATATATGGGTCTTGTTTTTGTTTCCATTCAGGCAGTCTATGTGTTTTGGTTGGAGCATTTAATTCATTTACATTTAAGGTAATTATCTATATGTATGTTCCTATTGCCATTTTCTTAATTGTTATGGGTTTGTTTTTGTAGGTCTTTCCTTTTCTTGTATTTCCTGCCTTAGCAGTTCCTTTAGCATTTATTGTAAAGCTGGTTTGGTGGTGCTGAATTCTCTTAACTTTTGCTTGTCTGTAAAGATTTTAATTTCTCTATGCAATCTTAATAATATCCTTGCTGGCTAGAGTTATTTGGTTGTAGGTTTTTTCCTTTCATCACTTTAAATATGTCCTGCCACTCCCTTCTGTCTCACAGAATTTCTGCTGAAAGATCAGCTGTTAACCTCATGGGGATTCCCTCATATGTTATTTGTTGATTTTTCCCTTGCTGCTTTTAATATATTTTCTTTGTATTTAATTTTTAATAGTTTGTTTAATATGTGTCTTGGCATGTTTCTCCTTGGATTTATTCTCTACAGGAGTCTCTGTGCTTTCTGGACTTTATATTTTCCTTTCCATATTAGGGAAGTTTTCAATTATAATCTTTTCAAATATTTTCTCAGACTCTTTCTTTTTCTCTTCTTCTGTGATCCCTATAATTCGAATGTTGGTGCATTTAATGTTGTCCCAGAAGACCCTGAGACTATCTTCAATTTTTTTTATTTATTTTTTCTTTATTCTGCTCTGAAACAGTTATTTCCACTATTCTATCTTCCAGGTCACTTATCCATTCTCCTGCCTCAGTTATTCTGCTATTGATTCCTTCTAGAGAAGTTTTAATTTCATTTATTGTGTTTTCATCATTCTTTGTGTGCTCTTTAGTTCTTCTAGGTCCTTGTTAAACATTTCTTGTATTTTCTCCATTGTATTTCCAAGATTTTGGATCATCTTTACTATCATTATTCTGAATTCTTTTGCAGGTAGACTGCCTGTTTCCTCTTCAGTTGTTTGGTCTGGTGAGTTTTTACCTTACTCCTTCATCTGCTGTATCTTTCTCTGTCTTCTCATTTTGTTTAACTTACTGTGTTTGGGGTCTCCTTTTAGCAGGCTCCCAGATCTTAGTTCCTGTTGTTTTTGGTGTCTGCCCCCAGTTGGTGAGCTTGGTTCAGTGGCTTGTGTCAGCTTCTTGTTGGTGGGGACTGGTGGCTGTGTTCTGGTGGGTGGGGCTGGATCTTGTGTTTCTGGTGGCCTGGGCCACATCCGGTGGTGTGTTTTGGGGTGTCTCTGAACCTTGGTTTTAGACAGACTCTCTGCCAATGCTTGGGCTTGTGTTCCTGCCTTGCTAGTTGTTTGACATGGGGCATCTAGCATTGGAACTGGCTGGCAGTTGGGTGGAGCTGTGTCTTACATTAGAGATGGAGATTTCTGGGAGAGCTCTCACCAATTGATATTATGTGGGGCTGGGAGTTCTCTGGTTGTCCAATATCCTCAACTCAGCTCTCCCACCTTGGAGGTTCAAGCCTGACACCAGGGCAGAGCACCAAGACCCTCTCAGCCACATGCCCATGTATGTGCAGAATTTTTTGCCTTTGGGGAAGTCTGAGGTCTTTTGCCTGCATTCAGTAGGTTTTCTGTAGGAGTTGTTCCACATGTAGATGTATTTTGATGTATTTGTGGGGAGAAAGGTGATCTCCACGTCTTACTCCTCCACTATCTTGAAGGTCCCGCTGATGGATTCTTTAAAGTCTTCTACATACAGTAACAAGCCATCTGCAAATGGTGAGTTTTACTTCTTCAGTTGAATTTAAATATATTTTTTCTTGTCTGATTTCTGTAGCTAGTATTTCCAATATTATGTTTAATAGAAGTGTTGACAGTGGGCATCTTGTCTTGTTTCTGATCATAGAGGAAAAGCTTTCAGGTTTTTACCATTGAGTATAATGTTAGCTATTGGTTTGTCATAATGGCCTATATTATGTTGAAGTATATTCCCTACATATTAATTTTGTCCAGAGTTTTTATCATGACTTAACATTTAATTTTGTCAAATTATTTTTCTGCATGTATTGAGATGATCATGTGAATTTTATCCTTCATTTTGTTAATGTGGTGTGTCACATTGATTGATTTGTAGTTATGAACCATCTTCACATCCCTGGAATAAATGCCACTTGATCAGGGTACATGATCCTTTTTAATGTATAGTTGAATTCAATTTGCTAGTATTTTCTTGAGAATTTTTACATCTATATTCATAATGGATATTGTCCTATCATTTTATCTCTATTTTTTAGTGTCTTTCTCTGGACTTGGTAACAGGGTGAAGCTTATTCATAGAATGAATTTGGAAGTGTTTCTTCCTCTTCAATTTTTTCAAATAGTTTGAGAAGAATAAGTATTAACTCTTCTTTAAATTGTAGAATTTCACTGTGAATTTGTGACTTTGGATTGTTGAGGTTTTTTGTCTTCATATTCAGTTTCAATACTAGTAATCAGTCTCTTTGGATTTTCTGTTTTTTTCTGATTCAGTCTTGGAAGATGGTACTTTTCTAGGCAGTTATCCATTTCTTCTAAGTTGTCCAATTTATTGCTGTATAACTGTTCATAGTATTGTCTTATAATTGTATTTCTGTAATGTCATTTATTAACTCTCCTCTTTCATTTCATTTTTTTTTAATTTCAGCCCTCTCCTTTTTTCTTAATGAGTCTGGCTAAAGATTTATCAATCTTTTTTTATCTTTCAAAAAAATCTCTTAGCTTCATTAATCTTTTGTATTGATTTTTTGGTCTCTATTTAATTTAGTTCTGCACTTATCTTTATTATTTCCTTCCTTCTGCTGACCTTAGAATTTAATTGTTCTTTTTCTAATTCCTTTAGATAGATAGTTAGGATGTTTATGTGATATTTTTCTTATTTTGTGTGTAGGCCTGAATCACTATAAACTTCCTTCTTAAAACTGCATTTGCTATGTCTACAGATTTTGGAATGTTATGTTTTTATATTAATTTGTCTCAAGGTATTTTCTTTTTTAATTTCTATGATTTCTTCACTGGCTGATTTGTTTTTTAATACCATGTAGTTTAGTATCCATGCTTTTTGAGGTGTTTTGTATTTCCATTTTTATTCCTGTAATTGATTTACACTTTCATACCATTGTGGTTGGAAAAGATGTTTGATATAATCTTAATATTCTTCAAATTATTGAGCCATTTTATGGCCTAACATGTGACCTATTCTCAAGGAAGTTCTACGTGTATTTAAAAAGAATAAATATACTGCTGTTTTTGGATGGAATGTTCTGTATACATCTCCTAAGGACATCTGGTACAATGTGTCATTTCAGGACACTGTTTCCTTATTGATTTTCTGTCTAGATCATTTATCTATTGATTAATTTGGATATTAAATCCCCTACTATTATTGTGTTATTTTCAGTTTCTCCCTATATGTCTGTTAATATTTGCTTTATATATTTAGGTGCTCCTATATTAGGTGCATATATATTTACACATGTTATATCCTCTTCTTGGATTGAAACTTTATCATTATACCATGTCTTCTTTGTCTTTTATTATATTTTGTTTTAAACTCTATTAGTCTGATATGAGTATTTCTAACCCAGCTTTTTGTGTGTTTGTTTCCAATTGCATGGAAATCTTTTTCCATTGCCTTATTTTCAACCTGTGTCTGTCTTAATTCTTAAGTGAGTCTCTTATACGCAGCATAGAGATGGATCTTTTTTTTAATCCATTTAGCCCCATTATGTCTTTTTATTGGAACATTTAGTTCATCGATATTTAAAGTGATTATTGATAGGTATGTACTTATTGCCAGTTTTTACTTGTTTTCTGGCTGTTCTTGTAGTTCTGCTCTATTGTTTTATTCCCCTTTCCTTTCCCCTGTGGTTTGATGATTTTCTTTAGTGCTATGTTTGGCTTTCTTTCTCTTATTTTTTTCTGTATCTATTGTAGGTTTTTGATTTGTGTTTACCATGAGGTTTATGTATATCAAACTATAACTATACCTATCTGTTTTAAACTGATAGTCATTTCATTCAAAATCATTGTAAAAACTACATTTTTTACTCCCCCCACAACGTTTTACACTTTGGTTTTATATTTTATGTTTTCATGTCTAGTCCTTAATTGTTTAATACAGCTATACTTAATTTTTAAATTTCTTGCCTTATAACCTTTGGACTAGTTTATTTAAGTGGTTGGCCCACTGCTTGTACTATATATAACTTCATCAGTAAGATTTTTCCTTCATCTATTTTCTTATTTCTAGTTATAGACTTTTCTCTTTTGCTTAAAGTAGATTCTTAAACATTCCTTGTAGGGTAGGTTAGTGATGATGAACTCTCACTTTTTGCTTGTCTGGAAACCTTTCTCTCTCTTTGTGTTGTGAATGATAACCTTGCTGGGTAGAGTGTCTTTGGTTGTAGGTTGCTTCCTGCCAGCACTTTAAACATATGAGACTGCTCCCTTATGACCTGCAAACTTCCTGTGAAAAAGCAGCTGATGAAGTACAGAGCTTCCCTTTTATGTGACTGTTTCTCTTGCCATTTCAAAATTCTAGTTATATCTTTAACATTTGCCATTTTAATCATATGTTTTGGTTTGAGTCTCTTTGTTTTACCTTGTTTGAGATTCTCTGCACTTTGGACATATGTATCTGTTTTCTTCTTCAGGGTAGGTATTTTTCAGACATAATTTAATCAAATATGATTTCTGTTCCTTTTCCTTTCTTCTATAATTTAATCAAATATGATTTCTGCTCCTTTTCCTTTCTTCTCTTTCTGGGACCACTATAATGCAAACGTTAGTATGATTTGATGTTGTCCAAGAGGTTCCTTAAATTATCTTAATTTTTAATTTTTTTTTGCTCTTGATTTGTTTATTTCCATTATTCTGTCCTCCAAGTCACTTTTGTGTTCTTCTGTATTACTGAATCTGCTGGTAATTCCTTCTAGTGTATTTTTCATTGCAATTGTTATGTTCTTCAGCTTAGTTCTTTTTATATTTTCTATTTCTTTATTGAAGTTCTCACTGTGTTCCTTTATTATTTTCCCAGATTCAGTTAATATTTTTATTACTATTGCTTTGAACTCATTGTTGAGTAAATTACTTATCTCTGCTTCTTTGGGATTAATCCTGGGGTTTTATCCTGTTCTCTGGTTGTAAGATATTTCTGTCTTCTAATTCTTTTTTACCTATCTCAGTCTTGAAGGCAGGTCCTTATGTGGGAGCATCCCTATGCATTCTGCTTGTTCCCATTGATTTTTGGGGTAGAGCTGAGTCTGAAGTGAGCATGGGCTGTTTTCTCCCAGGGTGCACTGGCAGTAGGCGGGTATGGCTGGGGTCAGAGGGGCTAGAGCTAATGACTGGTGTGAGCCAGGGTTTATCCCAGGTTCTTTGTTGGTCATCGTACTGTCTGGGGGCAGAGCCAGGGCCCCAGCAGTTGGAGCAGGAACCCTGAGAGATCCAGACTTAACCCCAGAGCAATGATGATTGCCACCTTGGCCAATGGTGGGGCAGGGCCCCAAGGAGCTGGAGTCACAGCACTGAGGGTGCTGGGCTTCTTCCTGCTGTAATGGTGGTCTCCACCTTGGCTAGGTGTAGGCAAGAACTCAAGGGGCTGGAAGCTGCAGTTCTGAGCTAGCTCTGTTTCTCCTGGCATGATGGCAGGTTATTCCTTGGTCTATCAAGCCCCCAGGGTTAGTTTTTTTTTTTTCTTATAGTTGATTTTTTACTCTTACCATTGTGATCAGAAAAGATGCTTGATATGATTTCATATTCTTAAATTTATTAAGATTTGTTTTGGCCTAGTATGTAATCTATCCTGGTGCATGTTCCATGTGCACTTTAAAATAATGTGTATTCTGCTGCTTTTGCATGGAATGTTTTGTAGATATCTGTTAAGTCCATCTGTTCTAATGTGTCATTTAAAGCCACTGTTTCCTTATTGATTTTTTGTCAGATCATGCATCCATTGATGTATTAAAGTCCCTATTTATACTTTAATAAAGTGGAGATTTAAAGTCCCCTACTATTATTGTGTTTCTGTCAATTTCATCCTTTAATATTTCCTTTGTTTGTTAATATTTGCTTTATGTATTTAGGTTTTCCTATTTTAGGTACATATATATTTACAATTGTTATATCTTCTTGTTGGACTTATCCCTTTATTTTATGTAATATCCTTCTTTGTCTCTTGTTACAGCCTTTGTTTTAAACTATATTTTTTCTGGTATAAGCATTTTTACTCCAGCTTTCCTTTTGTTTCCGTTTTCATGGAATACCATTTTCCAGCCCCTCACCTGCAGTCTGTATGTCTTTTTATCTGAAATAAATCTTTTTGAGGCAGCATATATATGGGCCTGGTATTTTTTTTTTTATCAATTCACCCACTCTATATATTTTATTGGAACATTTAGTCCATTTACATTTAAAGTAATTATTGATGTGTATGTACTTATTGTCATTTTGTTAATTTCCTGATTGTTTTAATAGTCCCTTTTTGTTCCTTTCTTCTTCAATAGCACTTTTCCCTTGTGATTCAAGGATTTATTCTTTTGTATGTATCTATTATACGTTTTGTTACAATTACCACATGGTTTATACATAGCAATATAATTATTTTAATTTGATGATTTCTTAAGATTGAATGTATTCTACTAATCCTACATTTTTACTCGCTCCCCTATTTTTAATGTTTTTGACACCATATTTTCCATCTTTCTATTTTGTGTATTCTTCATTGTGAATATAGATGATTTTACTGCTTTTGTCTTTAACCTTTGCACTAGCTTTATAAGTGGTTGATCTAATACTTTTTCTATATATTTGCCTTACCAATGAGATTTTTTTATTTTATAATTTCACATTTCTAGTTGTGGCCTTTCTTTTTCCACTTAGAGAGGTCCATTAAATCTTTCTTTTAAAGCTGGTTTAATGGTGCTGAACTCTTTTAGCCTCTGTTTGTCTGTAAAACTCTTTATCTCTCTTTCAAATATAATTGATAGATTTGCCAGGTAGAGTATTCCTGGTTGTAGGTTTTTTGTTTCATCACTTTAAATATATCATGCCACTCCCTTCTGGCCTGCAAAATTTCTGCAGAAAAGTCAGGTGACAATGTTATGGGATTTACCTTGTACATAACAAGTTTCTTTTCCCTTGTTCCTTTTAAGATTCTCTCTTTATCCTTAAATTTTGCCATCTTAGTTATAATGTGTACTGGTGTGAATCCTTTTGTGTTCATTTTATTTGGGACTCTCTGTATTTCCTGGACATGGACATCTTTTTCCTTTCCCAGATTAGGGAAATTTTCAGCCATTATCACTTCAGATAAGTTCTCTGCCCCTTTCTCACTTCTTCTGGGACTCCTATAATGCAAATGTTAGTACACTTGATTCTGTCCCAGAGGTCTCTTAAACTATTCTTGTGTTATAAAATTCTTTTTTCTTTTTTTTTTTTTTTTTCTGTTCAGTGTGGGTGATTTTCACTGTTATGGCTTACAATTAGCTGATTCATTCCTCTGTATCATCTAATCTACTGTTGATTCCTTCCAGTGTATTTTTCCTTTCAGTTATTGTATTCTTCAGCTCCATTTAGTTCTTTATAGTTTCTAACTCTGTTAAACTTTCACTGTGTTCATAAATTCTTCTCCCAAGTTTATTGTGCATTTTTATTATCATTACATTGACTCATTATTAGGTAGATTGTTTATCTCTACATCACTTATTGCTTCTTGAGTTTTATCTTGCCTCTACATTTGGGACATATTCTTTTGTCACCTAGGTTTGCTTAATTCTCTGTGATTACTCTATGCATTAAGTAGATTAGGTAGGTAATGTTTCCTGATCTTGGAGAAGTGGCCTTATGTAGGAGACTTCCTATGGAGCCCAATAGTGAAATCTCCTCTTGTCACCAGAGTTCCATGATCTAGGGGTGTTCACTGTGTGAGCTAAGTGGGTCCTTCTCTTGTGTTGAGGTGAAATACTGTGGGTGTTCTTTAGGCTTGGCTGGCCCTTGTCCTGGTTGGCTGCCAGCCTAGGCCTTATGTGGATGCTTCTGGACTTTGGTGGGTGGGGCCAACCCCTGGTGCAGATGGCTGGATGACTTGGAGCATCTCAGTTCTGGTCTTGGTCTTTTGGTGGGTGGAGTTGTGTCCCAGGGAGACTGGTTGCAGGGCATGGGAGGTCCTGGGACTGGTAAAAACTTGTTGGTATACTGGTACAACCTCAGAGCTAGTAGAATAGAAGGAGGACACCTAAATGGAGCCATCCATCAACAGTGTCCTCATTGTAGCAAGAACTCCCCAAAATGGCTGCAGCTAGAATCTTTGTCCCCAGAGGTAGTCCCAGTTACCTCCTGACCTCTCTGGGAGGTTCTCCAAGATGAATAAATGTGTCTAACCCAGGCTCCTTCCAAATTTCTGCCTCTGCACTGGGCCTTGCAGAATGTGAGATTTTGTGTGTTCTCTTTAAGAACCAAGTCTCTTTTTTGCTACAGCCTTTCAGCTCTTTGGTACACAAGCCCTGCTGTCCTTCAAAGTCAGATAGTATGGGGGCTCATCTTCACAGTGCAGCACCCCAGAACTGGGGACCCCCATGTGGGGCTTGAATCCCTCACTCCTTGGGGAGAATCTCTGAAATTTTGATTATCTTCCCCCTTGTGGTTTGCTTAACAGGGGTGAGGGTCTTGACTATATTGCATCTCTACCCGTCCTACCCATTCCTTCTTTATATTTTTAGTTGTGGAAAATCTTTTCTGCTAGTGTCCAGGTCATTCTCATTGATAGTTGCTTTGTAAATAGTTTTGCTTTTGGTGCACCCATAGGAGGAGATGATCTCAGGATCTTACTACTCTGACACCTTGGTCACTCCTCCTCACATTCTGAATATTTACTTTTTTAATTTTTAAAATTTATTTTATTTATTTATTTATGGTTGTGTTGGGTCTTCATTGTTGTGTGTGGGCTTTCTCTAGTTGCGGTGGGCAGGGGTTACTCTTCATTGCAGTGCCTGGGCTTCTCATTGCAGCAGCTTCTCTTGTTGTAGAGCATGGACTCTAGGTGCACAGCTTCAGTAGTTGTGGCACTGGGCTCAGTAGTTGTGGCTCACAGGCTCTAGGGCACAGGCTCAGCAGTTGTGGTGCTCAGGCTTAGCTGCTCCACGGCATGTGGGACCTTCCCAGACCACAGCTAGAACCCATATCCCCTGCATTGGCAGGCAGATTCTTAACCACTGCACCACCAGGGAAGTGCTCTGAACATTTTAGATTGGGAGCTGATTTACTGCTGCAGCTTTAAATTTCCTTTGACTTTAAAAAGCGGTGATTGTCTTGATAGCTTTCTCAAGTTTTTGTTCTTCCTACCTTCTGTTTAAGATGTCTCTTCCTTGTTTATCATTCCTTTAATAAATTACAACAATTTCATGTTAAATGCTTTATGGTTACATTTGGAACCAACATTTATTTACTTTTTCTGAGCACGTTCTCAAAAAATCATTCTTTTTTTGTGCTATCATGTGTGTGTTGTTTTGTGAATCCTAGCAGATATGCCAGTGAAAAAGAGAACCTCAGGCATGAGTCTATCAGGAATTGATGCCTTGATGTGCAAGACAACATATGAATGCTGTTGACCCTAATGGAGCCAACCTAGAAGGAAAGGAGGAAAATGGTACAGAAAGGGAAGATTTGAGAAAGAACAGAAAACATTATCTGTTCCATAGTTCCTTAGAAGTGTTCCCCTGCTTGAGTTTCCAGTAATACTCAGAAATAAAAATATATTATCTGGTGAAGAACATGAGCAGATGTTTTGATTTTTCAGCATGTTGAACTATTTTCCAACAGTGGGCAAGATCAAGATCATGTATTTGATATTTCCAAAGTCTTGTATATAAAAATAATGTGAATTTATAGTTTGGATATCAAAACATATAAAGTCTTATTTATCATCCTTCTCTGAATAAATGGAGAACTATCATGTGCAAGAATATTTAGTAGTGTGTATTTCACTAATATCAAATATTAGTGGGAGTTATGTGAGTTTGGAAAAATGATAACTAAGATTTTTATCTGAAGGAAAACTGAGAAAATTTTTAGAATGGGAAGGAAAATTAAATCTTAATTATCAGAAATTTTCTTAACTTTTCTTGCCTTGTCTCAGTGAGCAAGCTCTCTATTGAACATCTTATTTCAATTAGCAGTATGGAGGCAAATATTCTGTGAAAAGTTGAGCGTACATCCTCACTTCACATGGTTGCAAAGGGGACACATTGTAAAATATCATACAAACTTACAAATGGAATACATTATATTTTTTTAGTTTTCTTTTAAACACTTATTATGTAGCTCCTATCATAGTGGGGTATACATGAAGCTAATAAACATCAAGTTTCAAAGTCCCTAAACTGCACAAATTCTTGCCACAGCTGTAGAATGGGTTAAACCTAGCAATGGGTTGTGATTATATGTTTTGGTAAAATTTGTTAAGTTAGGTATATTTCTTATGATCATTAAGATCACTGCTTCCCACCACCTCAGTTTGCTTTCCTTCACACTTCCATTTGGGTCAATTGATAGTTATATGGATTCAAGTTAAAAGTTGAGCTGGGGAATACATATATTTGTCATTTAGTGAGATATAGTTATATGGTTTAGAGTCACTTCTGTTTACATTTAATTTATTGCCAAAATTGCCAGTGTAAGAATGGCTTCCAGAAATACTCCTCCTGCCCACTGTGAAGATTCACCATGATGTAATGTAAAAGCACAGGGCCACAGGTGTTACAACAATCTGAAATTATTCTTCAGATATTAATAATGGTATTGTATGAGGAGTAGAAGAGAAACAAAATCTGAATTTGGTGGAACAGTAAGCTAGTCTCTGGAAATGTCTTCCAAATGACACAAATATAAATTTGTAAGCAAAGAATTTGTTTCTTAATAATGCCTATTCAAAGCAGAAGTTTTCTTTTATCATTAATATACTAAAAATGTAGCTTAAACACTTAAAAATATGTCAGATATTTTTATGGAAACCATGAAAAATAATAGGTATCAGAATTCTGCTGTTAATAAGGGACAGAATATAACAGAAAAAGAGTGGGTGTACACATGGGGATTTGCACACAATATCATTAATTTATTTTTTTTTTAGGGATATCTAACTTCTCAGAATTCCTTTCATTTTTTTTTTTTTTTACACCTTAATGGAGTATACTTGCTTTACAATGTTGTGTTAGTTTCTGCTGTATAACAAAGTGAATCAGCTATATGTATACATATATCTCTGTACCCCCTCCTTCTTGCATCTCTCTCCCACCCTCCCTATCCCACGACTCTAGGTGGTCACAAAGCACCGAGCTGATCTACTTGGGTGATGCAGCTGCTTCCCACTAGCTATCTGTTTTACATTTGGTAACGTATATATGTCAGTACTGCTCTCTCACTTCATCCCAGCTTACGCTTCCCCCTCCCCATGTCCTCAAGTCCATTCTCTACAACTGCATCTTTATTCCTATCCTGTTCCTAGTTTCTTCAGAACCTTTTTTTTTTTTAGATTCCATATATATATATGTTAGCATACGGTATTTGTTTTTGTCTTTCTGACTTCACTGTGTATGACAGACTCTAGGTCCATCCACCTCACTACAAATAATTCAAGTTCATTTCTTTTTATGGCTGAGTAATATTCCATTGTATATATGTGTCACATCTTCTTTATCCATTCATCTGTCGATAGATACTTAGTTTGCTTCCGTGTCCTGACTATTGTAAATAGAGCTGCAATGAACATTGTGGTACATGACTCTTTTTGAATTATGGTTTTCCAGGGTATGTGCCCAGTGATGGGATTTCTGGGTTGTATGGTAGTTCTATTTTTAGATATTTAAGGAACCTCCATACTGGTCTCCATAGTGGCTGTGTCAATTTACATTCCCACCAACAGTGCAAGAGGGTTCCCTTTTCTCCACACCCTCACCAGCATTTATTGTTTGTAGATATTTTGATGATGCTCATTCAGACAAGTGTGAGGTGATACCACATTATAGTTTTGATTTGCATTTCTCTAATGATTAGTGATGTTGAGTATTCTTTCACGTGTTTGTTGGCAGTCTGTATAGCTTCTTTGGAGAAATGTCTATTTAGGTATTCTGCCCATTTTTGAATTGGGTTGTTTGTTTTTTGGATATTGAACCACATGAGCTGCTTATAAATTTTGGAGATTAATCCTCTGTTAGTTGCTTCATTTGCAAATATTTTCTCCCATTCTGAGGGCTGTTATTTTGTGTTGTTTATGGTTTCATTTGCTGTGCAAAGGCTTTTAAGTTTTATTAGGTCCCATTTATTTATTTTTGCTTTTATTTCCATGTCTATAGGAGGTGGGTCAAAAATGATCTTGCTGTGATTTATGTCATAGAATGTTCTGTGTATGTTTTCCTCTAAGAGTTTTATAGTGTCTGGCCTTATATTTAAGTCGTTAATCCATTTTGAGATTATTGTTGTATACTGCATTAGGGAGTATTCCTATTTCATTCTTTCACATGTAGCTGTCCAGTTTTCCCAGTGCCACTTATTGAAGAGGCTGTCTTTTCTTCATTGTATATTCTTGCCTCATTTATCAAAACTAAGGTGACCATATGTGCATGGGTTCTCTGGGCTTTCTATCCTGTTGCATTGAGGTATAGCTCTGTTTTTGTGCCAGTACAATACTGTCTTAATTACTGTGGATGTGTGGTTTAGTCTGAAGTCAGAGAGACTGATTCCTCCAGCTCAATTTTTCTTTCTTAAGATTGCTTTGGCTATTCGGAGTCTTTTGTGTTTCTATACAAATTGTGAAATTTTTTGTTCTAGTTCTGTGAAAAATGCCAGTGCTAGTTTGATAAGGATTGCATTGAATCTGTAGATTGCTTTGAGTAGTGTAGTCATTTTCACAATGTTGATTCTTCCAATCCAAGAACAAAGTATATCTCTCCAACTGTTTGCATCATCTTTAGTTTCTCTCATCAGTATATTTTAGTTTTCTGCATACAGGTCTTTTCTCTCCTTAGGTAGGTTTATTCGTAAGTATTTTATATGCAATGTTAAGTGGGAGTGTTTCTTTCATTTCTCTTTCAGATTTTCATTAATTTGTGTACAGGAATGCAAGAGATTTCTGTGCATTAATTTTGTATCCTGCTACTTTACTAAATTCATTGATTAGGTCTAGAAGTTTTCTTGTGGCTTCTTTAGGATTCTCTCTATATCTAGTATCATATCATCTGCAAACAGTGACAGTTTTGCTTCTTCTTTTCTGATTTGGATTCTTTTTATTTATGTTTTGTTTCTGATTGCTGTGCCTAAAACTTCCAAAACTATGTTGAATAATAGCGGTGACAGTGGGCAATCTTGTTTTCTTCCTGATCTTAGAGGACATGGCTTCACTTTTTCACCATTGAGAACAATATATGGTCTTTATTATGTTGTGGTAGGTTCCCTCTATGCCCACTTTCTGGAGAGTTTTTATCATAAATATGTGTTGAATTTTGTCAAAAGCTTTTTCTGCATCTATTGAGATTATCATAAGGTTTTTATCCTTCAATTTGTTATTGTGGTGTATTACATTGATTGATTTGTGTATATCACAGAATCCTTGTATTCCTGGGATACACCCCACTTGATCATGGTGTACGAGCCTTTTAATGTGCTGTTGGATTCTGTTTGCTCATATTTTGTTGAGGATTTTTGCATCTATGCTCATCAGTGATATTGGCCTGTAGTTTTCTTTTTCTGTGATATCTTTCTCTGGTTTTGGTATCAGGGTGATGGTGGTCACATAGAATGAGTCTGGGAGTGTTCCTCCCTCTGCTATATTTTGGAAGAATTTGAGAAGGATAGGTGTTACCTCTTTTCTAAATGTTTGATAGAATTTGTCTGTGAAGACATCTGGTCCTGGGCTTTGGTTTGTTGGAAGATTTTTAATCTCAGTTTCAATTTCAGTACTTGTGATTGGTCTGTTCATGTTTTCTATTTTTTCCTGGTTCATGCTCGGAAGGCTGTTCTTTTCTAAGAATTTGTCCATTTCTTCCAGGTTATCCATTTTATTGGTATATAGTTGCTTGTAGAAATCTCTCATGATCCTTTGTATTTCTGAAGTGCCAGTGTTGTTACTTCTCCTTTTTCATTTCTAATTCTATTGATTTGAGTCTTCTCCCTTTCTTTCTTGAACAGTCTGGCTAATAGTTTATAAATTTTGTTTATCTTCTCAAAGAACCAGCTTTTAGTTTTATTCATCTCTGCTATTGTTTCCTTCATTTCTTTTTCATTTATTTCTGATCGGATCTTTATGATCTTTCCTTCTGCTAACTCTGAGATTGTTTTGTTCTTCTTTCTCTAATTGCTCTAGATTTAAGGTTAAGTTGTTTATTTGAGATTTTTCTTGTTTCTTGATGTAGGATTGTATTGTTATAAACTTCCCTCATAGAACTGCTTTTGCTGCATCCCATAAGTTTTGGGTCATCATTATCATTTGATTCTAGGTACTTTTGATTTCCTCATTGATTTCTTCAGTGATATCTTGTTTAATTAGTAACATATTGTTTAGCTTCCCTGTGTTTGCATTTTTTCCAGTTTTCTTCCTGTAATTGATATCTAGTCTCATAGCACTCTGGCTGGAAAAGATTCTTGATGTGATTTCAATTTTCTTAAATTTACCAAGACTTGATTTGTGACCCAAGGTATGATCTATCCTGGAGAATGTTCCATGACTGCCTGAGAAGAAAGTGTATTCTGTTGTTTTGACGGAATGTCCTATAGAGATCAATTAAGACCACCTTATTTAATGTGTCATTAAAAGCTTGTGTTACCTTATTTATTTTAATTTTGGATGATCTGTCTATTGGTGAACGTGGGGTTTTAAAGTCCCCTACTATTATTGTGTTACTGTTGATTTCCCCTTTTATGACTGTTAGCATTTGTCTCATATATTGAGGTGCTCCTTTATTGGGTGCATAATATTTACAATTGTTATATCTTCTTCTTGAATTGATCCCTTGATCATTATGTAATGTTCTTCTTTGTCTCCTGAAATAGTCTTTAACTTAAAGTCTATTTTGTCTGATATGAGAATTGCTACTCCAGTTTTCTTTTGATTTCCATTTGCATGGAATATCAATTTCCATCTCCTTACTTTTAGTCTCTATGTGTCCCTAGGTCTGAGGTGGGTCTCTTGTAGACAGCATATATACAGATCATCTTTCTATATCCATTCAGCCAGTCTATGTCTATTGGTTAGAGCACTTAATCCCTTTACCTATAAAGTGATTATCTATATGTATGTTCCTATTACCATTTTGTTGTTTTGGGTTTATTTTTTGGTAGGTCTTTTCCTTCTCTTGTGTTTCCTTCCTAGAGAAGTTCCTTTAGCAAAGGAACTTTAGTTCCTCCCTTCTTTCCTGCAGAATTTCTGCTGAAAGATCATCGGCTAACCTTATGGGGATTCCCTTGTTTGTTGCTTTTCCCTTGCAGCTTTTAATATTTTTTCTTTGTGTTTAGTTTTTTATGGTTTGATTAATATGAATCTTGGCATGTTTCCCCTTTGATTTATCATATATGGGACTCTCTGTTCTTCCTGGACTTGATTGACTATTTCCTTTCCTATGTTAGGGAAGTTTTCAACTATAATCTCTTCAAATATTTTCTCAGTCCCTTTCTTTTTCTCTTCTTCTCTAGGACCCTTATAATTCTAATGTTCGTGCATTTAATATTGTCCCAGAAGTCATGAGACTGTCCTCAATTCTTTTCATTCTTTTTTCTTTATTCTGCTCTGCAGTAGTTATTTCCACTCTTTTATCTTCCAGGTCATTTATCCATTCTTCTGCCTCAGTTATTCTGCTATTGATTCTTTCTAGAGAATTTTTAATTTCATTTATTGTGTTGTTCATCATTGTTTGTTTGCTCTTTAGTTCTTCTATGTCCTTGTTAAACATGTCTTGTATTTTCTCCATTCTATTTCTAAGATGGTGGATCATCTTTACTATCATTACTCTGTACTCTCTTTCAGGTAGACTGCCTATTTCCTCTTCATTTGTTTGGTATTGTGTGTTTTTACCTTGCTTCTTCATCTGCTGCATATTTGTGTGTCTTCTTATTTTGTTTAAGTTACTGTGTTTAGGGTCTGCTTTTTGCAGGCTGCAGGTTCATAGTTTCCATTGTTTTTTGGTGTCTGCCCCCAGTCAGTGAGCTTGGTTCCATGGCTTCTTTTGGCTTCTTGGTCTAGGGGACTGGTGGCTGTGTTCTGGTGGGTCGGGCTGGATCTTTTCTATCTGGTGGGCAGGACTGCATGTGGTCATGTGTTTTAGGGTGTCTGTGGAGTTAGTATAATTTTAGGCAGCCTCTCTCTTAATGGGTGGGGTTGTGTTCCTCTCTTGCTTGTTGTTTGGCATGGGGAGTCCATCACTGGAACTTGCTGGCTATTGGGTGGAGCTGGGTCTTAGTGTTGAGTTGGAGACCTCTGGGAGAGCTTTTGCAAATTGATAATATGTGGTCCAGGATGTCTCTGTTGGTCTAATGTCCTGAACTCAGCTCTCCCACCTCAGAGGCTCAGGCCTGACTCCAGGCCAGAGAATGAAGACCCTATCAGTCACACAGCTCAGAAGAAAAGGAGAAAAAAAAGAAAGAAAAAAATTAATAATAATAAAAATAAAAGAGAACAACCAAACCAATAAACAAATCCACCAATGTTAACAAGCGTGTTGCTCCCTAAGTCTACCGCCTCAATTTTGGGATGATTCATTGCCTATTCAGGTACTCCACAGATTCAGGGTACATCAAGTTGATTGTGGAAATTTAATCTGCTGTTTCTGAAGCTGCATGGAGAAATTTCCCTTTCTCATCTTGTTTCACACAGGTCCTGGGGTTCAGCTTTGGTTTTGGCCCCAGCTCTTTGTGTAGGTCACCCTCAGGCATCTGTTCCTGCCCAGAGAGGACAGGGTTAAAGTAGTGGCTGATTAGGAGGCTCTTGCTCATTCAGGCTGGGAGGAGGGATGGGTACAGTAGTCATAATTGGAATGCAGGCAAGCCTGTGGTGGCAGAGGCTAGTGTGGCATGCAACAGCCTGAGGCACACCGTGTGTTCTTGCGGGGAATTTGTCCCTGGATCACAGGACCCTGGCAGTGGCATGCTGCGGAGGCTACCAGGGAATGTGTCATAGTGACCTGGGCTTTCACACAGGATTTTTGGTGGCTGCAGCAGCAGCATTAGCATTTCATGCCCACCTCTGTGGTCTGAGGTGATAGCCGCAGCTTGCGCCCATCTCTGGACTTGTTTAGATGGTACTCTGCCTTCTGTGGGCAGTCAGGGAAGGAATCCCCTCTTCTCATGCACCCCAAAACAATGGTCTCTTGCATCTTAGGCAGGTCCAGACTTTTTCCTGGACTCCCCCGTGGCTAGCTGTGGCACACTAGCCCCTTCAGGTTGTGTTCACACAGCCAACCCCAGTCCTCTCCCGGGGATCTGACCTCCAAAACCCAAGCCTCAGCCCCCACCCATCCCAGCAGGTGAGCAGGCAAGCCTCTCAGGCTGGTGAGTGCTGGTTGGCACCAATCCTCTGTGTGGGAATCTCTCCACTTTGCCCTCTGCACCCCTGCTGCTGCGCTCTCCTCCATGGCTCTCAAGCTTCCCCTCCTGCCCACCCTCTATCCCTGCAAGTGAAGGGGCTCCCTAGTCTGTGGAAATGTTTCCTCCTTCACATCTCCCTCCCAGAGGTGCAGTTCCCATCCCTATTCTTTTGTCTCTGTTTTTTCTTTTTTCTTTTGTCCTACCCAGGTATGTTGGGATCTTCTTTCCTTTTGGGAAGTCTGAGGTATTGTGCAAGCATTCTGTAGGTATTCTGTAGGAGTTGTGCCACATGTAGATGTATTTTTTATGTATTTGTGGGGAAGAAGGTGATCTCCACATCTTACTCCTCCGCCACATTGAAGGTCCCTCCAATATCAGTAATTGCTTAAAAACTAACATTTGTTCCTCATGCAAAAGAATGACTTAATTATTTGTCCAGTATTTACAGAGAAAATATTTAAAAATCATTGTCTTGGGATTCCCTGGTTGCGCAGTGGTTGAGAGTCCACCTGCCGATGCAGGGTACATGGGTTCATGCCCCGGTCCGGGAAGATCCCACATGCCACGGAGCGGCTGGGCCAGTGAGCCATGGCCGCTGAGCCTGCGTGTCCGGAGCCTGTGCTCCGCAACGGGAGAGGCCACAACAGTGAGATGCCCGCGTACCGGAAAAAAAAAAAAAAATTCATTGTCTTATAAAGAGGTGTTTTAAGAGTATACAGCCAAAAGTTGAAAAAAAAGGTGTTACAGTGTTGTATCAACATCAGTTGATAAATAAAACAGTTAAGTTACTTTTCTAGACTTTGTGATACTTATGATATTCATCAGCTTAATAAAATTGTAATTTACTATGGTTTATTTCCAATTTTAAATATGTACTTGCATTTATTGCTCATTTGTATTCATAATCTGCATGATTATTATTGTTATAGAGAGACCCCAAGTTAAATAATCTTCAGGTCTCTATAAACCTGGATCTGCCTCTTTAGGCAACTTTCCGTAGAGATGAAACAGATACTCCTTTGTTTGCAGCATGGAGCTGTTCTCCTTTCTAGAGCAAATGAGTAGGTTTGGTTCCAGGATGTAAGAATTGTTAACTTTAGAAAAATCTGTTATTGTAATCACTCCATTCATTTATTAAAGGAGAAAAAGAAAACATATTATCTAAATACATCCAAAAAATATATTGGATAAAATTTAATTCCCCTGAGAGATAAAACTCATTGCATACTGAAAATGGAAGGAATCATCTTTGACCTCATGAAGTTTACCCACTGAAAGACTATAGCAATGCTTGCACTTAAGGTGAAATATTAGAATCAATCATTTTAAGATCAGGAACAGAATTAAAAACTTTCACTATAATGCTAACTGAAGCAAAATACAACAAAAAAGCAATATGAGCTAAAGGGATTGGAAAGGAATTTTTTTCATAATCCATATATTATACGATGGTCCTTCTGGACTATTAAATATAATTTGTAGGAAATTGCTGGAAACCATATATAAGATTGTTGCATTGAAAATGCAAAAATTCATTACAATCCTATGCACCAGAAACAGTAATTAAGAAAATGTAATAATTGTTTTTAAAAACACTCTTCACGTTAGCAACAGAACCTATCATGTAGGTTCTGAAATCTATCAAAATAGAAATGAATCTATCAAAAAAGGCCTGAGACCTACATAGGGAAAATGAATAATATCTTTGTTAAAGGGCATAAAAAACCCTAAATAAATGGATAGAGATACTTTTGGTTATGGATGGCAAGAATCAATTTCATAAAGGTGTCAAATTCCTCTAAATTAATCAATAAGTTTACTGAATTTCTATCATAATCCTATCACAGTTTTTATAAATTGTGACAACCTGGTCTGAAAATACATATGGAAGAGAGTAACTAGCCAAAAATGGTAAGTTAATTTCAAAGAAAAATAAGGAAAAAATACTTGAGAGCAAAGTTTATAAAGTTATAATAATTAAGAGAGTATTTATTCAGAAATAGATAATAGATCTTTGAAACATCATAGAGTAGGACTCTAACTCTCACATATATGAGAACTTTCTGTTTGACAAATGTACCATTTTACAATTCAAAAATAAGATGGCCTTTCTAATAAGTAACTGAGAAAATTGGGATCCATATAGAAAAGGACAAAATTATTTATGCAGTTTACAAGCAGTGGTTCTTAATTAGGGTGATTTTGGCCCCCATGGAACATTTGGCAATGTTTGGTTCACTTTTGGCTGCAACAACTGGAGGGGCAAATACAACTGATAAGGTAGAGGTCAGGGATGCTGCTGAACATTCTGCAAAGCATAGGACAGCCCCCACGACAAAGAATTATTCAACCCAAAATGTCAATAGTGTCATAATTGAGAAACCCAGCTCTAGCTCAAACAGACTTTCCCCAGATAACTACACAGTTAATTCCCTGATCCCTTTTCAAACCTATTCAAATATCACCTTCTCAATAAAACTGATCTGAGCTCCTGTATTTAAAATTACCACCTCAATCCCCCTTTTCATGACACTCCTGATCCCTCTTACTCTGCTCTTCCTTTTCTTTATTCTATTGCATTTATCATCTTGTAACATCCAGTAAAATTTATTTACTTATTATATGTATTGTTTGTCAGTCTACTAAAATGGCTTAATTTTTTTCATTAATTTATCCCAAACACCTAGAATGCTGTTTAGCACATGGTGGGTAATCAATAAATATTTACTTAATAAATAAATTAACAATCCTAAGTGCTAATGTGGAGTAGCAGAATCACTCATAAACTGCTGGTGGAGAGTGTCTCTTTGGAGAGAACTTGGCTTTGTCATATATATTTGGAGATGCACATACCAGGGAAGTCAATGTGAAGATGGTATCTTGAGCCATCTCAGAACTTTCTTTCCCCAACACCTAACCAATAAAATCAACACCTAGGAAAACTGTCACCAAGTTATTTTTGAGGAATAACCAAACCTATAAACTTTAATGACATGTAACTCAGGAGGAAAGCAGAAGATAAAGAACAGAAGAAAACTGCAGCGTAGCAGGGCTCCTCCCTGCTCACCTCCCAATCTGTATGCCCTGGACTTTTTCATTTTTGTATAATAGTGATTCAGATCTATACAGTTTTTTCTTCTAATAAGAAAATCCAGTTTAAAAAAAGCTATTATGTAGAGCACTAATCTAGAAGGATCACATGGATCATATATGTGTGTGTATTTATATATTCGTATACTGATGCCCAATCATAGACCCGATGAACCAAAGTTTCTAGGTATGAAACCCAAGAATCTGTGTGTGTGGTTTTGCTTTTTTTTTAAGTTTTTCAGCTGATGATCAGACAAGTCTTACAACTATTCATCTAGTAGGTTTTTAAATGTGTCCCAAGAAACCCTGGGTGTATAAGTAACTGTGGAAGTATCTTGGGCATTCTGGTAAAGCAACCACTTTTGTATCTTTTATATAGAAATATTTTGTGTACAAAAAAAGGCTTGGGACAAAAAATACTATTTCTTAAAAACAAAAGTTTGTAATCCATTGATCTAGAGAAAGCTTCTACATTGAATGAACGTTAAATTATGAGGTAGATACTGTGATATGCAACCCACATCTTTAGGAATGAGAAAATTTTTCTCCTAGCTGTTGTGAGTGTTGCCAGGAGATGACCCTTAGCTGCCATCCATTTTTGAGGATTGCCCCAGTTGAAGAAAACTGCCTGGTTCAGTCAACCTCCTTCCAGGAAAAGCCCATATTCAACAACAGATCTATATAAATCTATATAAATGAATGACTTGGCCTCTTGCCTCAACTTGGGACAACTTTGAGGAATCATCCCATGCTCCAGAGTTCCACCATAGTATCAGCTGGGCCCTTCATTAGAAGAGCATCACAGCTTCTTCTGCCCAATCCTCTTTTCCTCCCAAATGTCATACCCTCAGAATGCTCCCTAATAAGCATCGTCTTCATGAATCTGAATCTCAGAGTCTTCTTCTGAGACACCCAACCTGCAACACCAATTGAAGTTAGATCATATGATTATGTGATGCATGAAACTATATCACTGCCCAAGTGAGTGAACTAAATAAAAAGGAGCCAAAATGAGTAAATGACTAAAATGGAGGCAAAAATGTAACACATGACAAATCAGATTGTTCTG